>NW_027210085.1:0-118174 GCF_027789765.1 Dendropsophus ebraccatus | reverse complement strand
AAATTGCAGAAATGCTTCTAAGCCCAAAATAATGACTTTTTTTCCTAAGGTGGTAGGAATGAAACTCAGTGCGGGCTGGATGGGGTCCCCCTGGGCACCGCAGACCTAAGCTTGTTTAACTCCTACCTCTTAAAGGGACCGAGAAAAAATGACCTTTTCTGCACTCCAAGGTAAGTCAATGGGGCGATTTTTTGGCTATGTGCTAGAAATGAAATTCAGTGCGGATTGGATGACAGGCACCCTAGGCACCCAGGATCGGCTTTAGTTTCACGTGTATCTCTTAAGCCGGCAGAGAAAACCCACCTGATATGCGCTCCACACAATTGAAATAGAGACGCCGTTGATTTTCTATGGGAATTGCAGAAATGACTTCTAAGCCTCAAAATAATGACTTTTTTTCCTAAGGTGGTAGGAATGAAACTCAGTGCGGGCTGGATGGGGTCCCCCTGGGCACCGCAGACCTAAGCTTGTTTAACTCCTACCTCTTAAAGGGACCGAGAAAAAATGACCTTTTCTGCACTCCAATGTAAGTCAATGGGGCGATTTTTTGGCTATGTGCTAGAAATGAAATTGAGTGCGGATTGGATGACAGGCACCCTAGGCACCCAGGATCGGCTTTAGTTTCACGTGTATCTCTTAAGCCGGCAGAGAAAACCCACCTGATATGCGCTCCACACAATTGAATAGAGACGCCGTTGATTTTCTATGGGAATTGCAGAAATGACTTCTAAGCCTCAAAATAATGACTTTTTTTCCTAAGGTGGTAGGAATGAAACTCAGTGCGGGCTGGATGGGGTCCCCCTGGGCACCGCAGACCTAAGCTTGTTTAACTCCTACCTCTTAAAGGGACCGAGAAAAAATGACCTTTTCTGCACTCCAATGTAAGTCAATGGGGCGATTTTTTGGCTATGTGCTAGAAATGAAATTCAGTGCGGATTGGATGACAGGCACCCTAGGCACCCAGGATCGGCTTTAGTTTCACGTGTATCTCTTAAGCCGGCAGAGAAAACCCACCTGATATGCGCTCCACACAATTGAATAGAGACGCCGTTGATTTTCTATGGGAATTGCAGAAATGACTTCTAAGCCTCAAAATAATGACTTTTTTTCCTAAGGTGGTAGGAATGAAACTCAGTGCGGGCTGGATGGGGTCCCCCCTGGGCACCGCAGACCTAAGCTTGTTTAACTCCTACCTCTTAAAGGGACCGAGAAAAAATGACCTTTTCTGCACTCCAATGTAAGTCAATGGGGCGATTTTTTGGCTATGTGCTAGAAATGAAATTCAGTGCGGATTGGATGACAGGCACCCTAGGCACCCAGGATCGGCTTTAGTTTCACGTGTATCTCTTAAGCCGGCAGAGAAAACCCACCTGATATGCGCTCCACACAATTGAATAGAGACGCCGTTGATTTTCTATGGGAATTGCAGAAATGACTTCTAAGCCTCAAAATAATGACTTTTTTTCCTAAGGTGGTAGGAATGAAACTCAGTGCGGGCTGGATGGGGTCCCCCCTGGGCACCGCAGACCTAAGCTTGTTTAACTCCTACCTCTTAAAGGGACCGAGAAAAAATGACCTTTTCTGCACTCCAATGTAAGTCAATGGGGCGATTTTTTGGCTATGTGCTAGAAATGAAATTCAGTGCGGATTGGATGACAGGCACCCTAGGCACCCAGGATCGGCTTTAGTTTCACGTGTATCTCTTAAGCCGGCAGAGAAAACCCACCTGATATGCGCTCCACACAATTGAATAGAGACGCCGTTGATTTTCTATGGGAATTGCAGAAATGACTTCTAAGCCTCAAAATAATGACTTTTTTTCCTAAGGTGGTAGGAATGAAACTCAGTGCGGGCTGGATGGGGTCCCCCCTGGGCACCGCAGACCTAAGCTTGTTTAACTCCTACCTCTTAAAGGGACCGAGAAAAAATGACCTTTTCTGCACTCCAATGTAAGTCAATGGGGCGATTTTTTGGCTATGTGCTAGAAATGAAATTCAGTGCGGATTGGATGACAGGCACCCTAGGCACCCAGGATCGGCTTTAGTTTCACGTGTATCTCTTAAGCCGGCAGAGAAAACCCACCTGATATGCGCTCCACACAATTGAATAGAGACGCCGTTGATTTTCTATGGGAATTGCAGAAATGACTTCTAAGCCTCAAAATAATGACTTTTTTTCCTAAGGTGGTAGGAATGAAACTCAGTGCGGGCTGGATGGGGTCCCCCCTGGGCACCGCAGACCTAAGCTTGTTTAACTCCTACCTCTTAAAGGGACCGAGAAAAAATGACCTTTTCTGCACTCCAATGTAAGTCAATGGGGCGATTTTTTGGCTATGTGCTAGAAATGAAATTCAGTGCGGATTGGATGACAGGCACCCTAGGCACCCAGGATCGGCTTTAGTTTCACGTGTATCTCTTAAGCCGGCAGAGAAAACCCACCTGATATGCGCTCCACACAATTGAATAGAGACGCCGTTGATTTTCTATGGGAATTGCAGAAATGACTTCTAAGCCTCAAAATAATGACTTTTTTTCCTAAGGTGGTAGGAATGAAACTCAGTGCGGGCTGGATGGGGTCCCCCCTGGGCACCGCAGACCTAAGCTTGTTTAACTCCTACCTCTTAAAGGGACCGAGAAAAAATGACCTTTTCTGCACTCCAATGTAAGTCAATGGGGCGATTTTTTGGCTATGTGCTAGAAATGAAATTCAGTGCGGATTGGATGACAGGCACCCTAGGCACCCAGGATCGGCTTTAGTTTCACGTGTATCTCTTAAGCCGGCAGAGAAAACCCACCTGATATGCGCTCCACACAATTGAATAGAGACGCCGTTGATTTTCTATGGGAATTGCAGAAATGACTTCTAAGCCTCAAAATAATGACTTTTTTTCCTAAGGTGGTAGGAATGAAACTCAGTGCGGGCTGGATGGGGTCCCCCCTGGGCACCGCAGACCTAAGCTTGTTTAACTCCTACCTCTTAAAGGGACCGAGAAAAAATGACCTTTTCTGCACTCCAATGTAAGTCAATGGGGCGATTTTTTGGCTATGTGCTAGAAATGAAATTCAGTGCGGATTGGATGACAGGCACCCTAGGCACCCAGGATCGGCTTTAGTTTCACGTGTATCTCTTAAGCCGGCAGAGAAAACCCACCTGATATGCGCTCCACACAATTGAATAGAGACGCCGTTGATTTTCTATGGGAATTGCAGAAATGACTTCTAAGCCTCAAAATAATGACTTTTTTTCCTAAGGTGGTAGGAATGAAACTCAGTGCGGGCTGGATGGGGTCCCCCCTGGGCACCGCAGACCTAAGCTTGTTTAACTCCTACCTCTTAAAGGGACCGAGAAAAAATGACCTTTTCTGCACTCCAATGTAAGTCAATGGGGCGATTTTTTGGCTATGTGCTAGAAATGAAATTCAGTGCGGATTGGATGACAGGCACCCTAGGCACCCAGGATCGGCTTTAGTTTCACGTGTATCTCTTAAGCCGGCAGAGAAAACCCACCTGATATGCGCTCCACACAATTGAATAGAGACGCCGTTGATTTTCTATGGGAATTGCAGAAATGACTTCTAAGCCTCAAAATAATGACTTTTTTTCCTAAGGTGGTAGGAATGAAACTCAGTGCGGGCTGGATGGGGTCCCCCCTGGGCACCGCAGACCTAAGCTTGTTTAACTCCTACCTCTTAAAGGGACCGAGAAAAAATGACCTTTTCTGCACTCCAATGTAAGTCAATGGGGCGATTTTTTGGCTATGTGCTAGAAATGAAATTCAGTGCGGATTGGATGACAGGCACCCTAGGCACCCAGGATCGGCTTTAGTTTCACGTGTATCTCTTAAGCCGGCAGAGAAAACCCACCTGATATGCGCTCCACACAATTGAATAGAGACGCCGTTGATTTTCTATGGGAATTGCAGAAATGACTTCTAAGCCTCAAAATAATGACTTTTTTTCCTAAGGTGGTAGGAATGAAACTCAGTGCGGGCTGGATGGGGTCCCCCCTGGGCACCGCAGACCTAAGCTTGTTTAACTCCTACCTCTTAAAGGGACCGAGAAAAAATGACCTTTTCTGCACTCCAATGTAAGTCAATGGGGCGATTTTTTGGCTATGTGCTAGAAATGAAATTCAGTGCGGATTGGATGACAGGCACCCTAGGCACCCAGGATCGGCTTTAGTTTCACGTGTATCTCTTAAGCCGGCAGAGAAAACCCACCTGATATGCGCTCCACACAATTGAATAGAGACGCCGTTGATTTTCTATGGGAATTGCAGAAATGACTTCTAAGCCTCAAAATAATGACTTTTTTTCCTAAGGTGGTAGGAATGAAACTCAGTGCGGGCTGGATGGGGTCCCCCCTGGGCACCGCAGACCTAAGCTTGTTTAACTCCTACCTCTTAAAGGGACCGAGAAAAAATGACCTTTTCTGCACTCCAATGTAAGTCAATGGGGCGATTTTTTGGCTATGTGCTAGAAATGAAATTCAGTGCGGATTGGATGACAGGCACCCTAGGAACCCAGGATCGGCTTTAGTTTCACGTGTATCTCTTAAGCCGGCAGAGAAAACCCACCTGATATGCGCTCCACACAATTGAATAGAGACGCCGTTGATTTTCTATGGGAATTGCAGAAATGACTTCTAAGCCTCAAAATAATGACTTTTTTTCCTAAGGTGGTAGGAATGAAACTCAGTGCGGGCTGGATGGGGTCCCCCCTGGGCACCGCAGACCTAAGCTTGTTTAACTCCTACCTCTTAAAGGGACCGAGAAAAAATGACCTTTTCTGCACTCCAATGTAAGTCAATGGGGCGATTTTTTGGCTATGTGCTAGAAATGAAATTCAGTGCGGATTGGATGACAGGCACCCTAGGCACCCAGGATCGGCTTTAGTTTCACGTGTATCTCTTAAGCCGGCAGAGAAAACCCACCTGATATGCGCTCCACACAATTGAATAGAGACGCCGTTGATTTTCTATGGGAATTGCAGAAATGACTTCTAAGCCTCAAAATAATGACTTTTTTTCCTAAGGTGGTAGGAATGAAACTCAGTGCGGGCTGGATGGGGTCCCCCCTGGGCACCGCAGACCTAAGCTTGTTTAACTCCTACCTCTTAAAGGGACCGAGAAAAAATGACCTTTTCTGCACTCCAATGTAAGTCAATGGGGCGATTTTTTGGCTATGTGCTAGAAATGAAATTCAGTGCGGATTGGATGACAGGCACCCTAGGCACCCAGGATCGGCTTTAGTTTCACGTGTATCTCTTAAGCCGGCAGAGAAAACCCACCTGATATGCGCTCCACACAATTGAATAGAGACGCCGTTGATTTTCTATGGGAATTGCAGAAATGACTTCTAAGCCTCAAAATAATGACTTTTTTTCCTAAGGTGGTAGGAATGAAACTCAGTGCGGGCTGGATGGGGTCCCCCCTGGGCACCGCAGACCTAAGCTTGTTTAACTCCTACCTCTTAAAGGGACCGAGAAAAAATGACCTTTTCTGCACTCCAATGTAAGTCAATGGGGCGATTTTTTGGCTATGTGCTAGAAATGAAATTCAGTGCGGATTGGATGACAGGCACCCTAGGCACCCAGGATCGGCTTTAGTTTCACGTGTATCTCTTAAGCCGGCAGAGAAAACCCACCTGATATGCGCTCCACACAATTGAATAGAGACGCCGTTGATTTTCTATGGGAATTGCAGAAATGACTTCTAAGCCTCAAAATAATGACTTTTTTTCCTAAGGTGGTAGGAATGAAACTCAGTGCGGGCTGGATGGGGTCCCCCCTGGGCACCGCAGACCTAAGCTTGTTTAACTCCTACCTCTTAAAGGGACCGAGAAAAAATGACCTTTTCTGCACTCCAATGTAAGTCAATGGGGCGATTTTTTGGCTATGTGCTAGAAATGAAATTCAGTGCGGATTGGATGACAGGCACCCTAGGCACCCAGGATCGGCTTTAGTTTCACGTGTATCTCTTAAGCCGGCAGAGAAAACCCACCTGATATGCGCTCCACACAATTGAATAGAGACGCCGTTGATTTTCTATGGGAATTGCAGAAATGACTTCTAAGCCTCAAAATAATGACTTTTTTTCCTAAGGTGGTAGGAATGAAACTCAGTGCGGGCTGGATGGGGTCCCCCCTGGGCACCGCAGACCTAAGCTTGTTTAACTCCTACCTCTTAAAGGGACCGAGAAAAAATGACCTTTTCTGCACTCCAATGTAAGTCAATGGGGCGATTTTTTGGCTATGTGCTAGAAATGAAATTCAGTGCGGATTGGATGACAGGCACCCTAGGCACCCAGGATCGGCTTTAGTTTCACGTGTATCTCTTAAGCCGGCAGAGAAAACCCACCTGATATGCGCTCCACACAATTGAATAGAGACGCCGTTGATTTTCTATGGGAATTGCAGAAATGACTTCTAAGCCTCAAAATAATGACTTTTTTTCCTAAGGTGGTAGGAATGAAACTCAGTGCGGGCTGGATGGGGTCCCCCCTGGGCACCGCAGACCTAAGCTTGTTTAACTCCTACCTCTTAAAGGGACCGAGAAAAAATGACCTTTTCTGCACTCCAATGTAAGTCAATGGGGCGATTTTTTGGCTATGTGCTAGAAATGAAATTCAGTGCGGATTGGATGACAGGCACCCTAGGCACCCAGGATCGGCTTTAGTTTCACGTGTATCTCTTAAGCCGGCAGAGAAAACCCACCTGATATGCGCTCCACACAATTGAATAGAGACGCCGTTGATTTTCTATGGGAATTGCAGAAATGACTTCTAAGCCTCAAAATAATGACTTTTTTTCCTAAGGTGGTAGGAATGAAACTCAGTGCGGGCTGGATGGGGTCCCCCCTGGGCACCGCAGACCTAAGCTTGTTTAACTCCTACCTCTTAAAGGGACCGAGAAAAAATGACCTTTTCTGCACTCCAATGTAAGTCAATGGGGCGATTTTTTGGCTATGTGCTAGAAATGAAATTCAGTGCGGATTGGATGACAGGCACCCTAGGCACCCAGGATCGGCTTTAGTTTCACGTGTATCTCTTAAGCCGGCAGAGAAAACCCACCTGATATGCGCTCCACACAATTGAATAGAGACGCCGTTGATTTTCTATGGGAATTGCAGAAATGACTTCTAAGCCTCAAAATAATGACTTTTTTTCCTAAGGTGGTAGGAATGAAACTCAGTGCGGGCTGGATGGGGTCCCCCCTGGGCACCGCAGACCTAAGCTTGTTTAACTCCTACCTCTTAAAGGGACCGAGAAAAAATGACCTTTTCTGCACTCCAATGTAAGTCAATGGGGCGATTTTTTGGCTATGTGCTAGAAATGAAATTCAGTGCGGATTGGATGACAGGCACCCTAGGCACCCAGGATCGGCTTTAGTTTCACGTGTATCTCTTAAGCCGGCAGAGAAAACCCACCTGATATGCGCTCCACACAATTGAATAGAGACGCCGTTGATTTTCTATGGGAATTGCAGAAATGACTTCTAAGCCTCAAAATAATGACTTTTTTTCCTAAGGTGGTAGGAATGAAACTCAGTGCGGGCTGGATGGGGTCCCCCCTGGGCACCGCAGACCTAAGCTTGTTTAACTCCTACCTCTTAAAGGGACCGAGAAAAAATGACCTTTTCTGCACTCCAATGTAAGTCAATGGGGCGATTTTTTGGCTATGTGCTAGAAATGAAATTCAGTGCGGATTGGATGACAGGCACCCTAGGCACCCAGGATCGGCTTTAGTTTCACGTGTATCTCTTAAGCCGGCAGAGAAAACCCACCTGATATGCGCTCCACACAATTGAATAGAGACGCCGTTGATTTTCTATGGGAATTGCAGAAATGACTTCTAAGCCTCAAAATAATGACTTTTTTTCCTAAGGTGGTAGGAATGAAACTCAGTGCGGGCTGGATGGGGTCCCCCCTGGGCACCGCAGACCTAAGCTTGTTTAACTCCTACCTCTTAAAGGGACCGAGAAAAAATGACCTTTTCTGCACTCCAATGTAAGTCAATGGGGCGATTTTTTGGCTATGTGCTAGAAATGAAATTCAGTGCGGATTGGATGACAGGCACCCTAGGCACCCAGGATCGGCTTTAGTTTCACGTGTATCTCTTAAGCCGGCAGAGAAAACCCACCTGATATGCGCTCCACACAATTGAATAGAGACGCCGTTGATTTTCTATGGGAATTGCAGAAATGACTTCTAAGCCTCAAAATAATGACTTTTTTTCCTAAGGTGGTAGGAATGAAACTCAGTGCGGGCTGGATGGGGTCCCCCCTGGGCACCGCAGACCTAAGCTTGTTTAACTCCTACCTCTTAAAGGGACCGAGAAAAAATGACCTTTTCTGCACTCCAATGTAAGTCAATGGGGCGATTTTTTGGCTATGTGCTAGAAATGAAATTCAGTGCGGATTGGATGACAGGCACCCTAGGCACCCAGGATCGGCTTTAGTTTCACGTGTATCTCTTAAGCCGGCAGAGAAAACCCACCTGATATGCGCTCCACACAATTGAATAGAGACGCCGTTGATTTTCTATGGGAATTGCAGAAATGACTTCTAAGCCTCAAAATAATGACTTTTTTTCCTAAGGTGGTAGGAATGAAACTCAGTGCGGGCTGGATGGGGTCCCCCCTGGGCACCGCAGACCTAAGCTTGTTTAACTCCTACCTCTTAAAGGGACCGAGAAAAAATGACCTTTTCTGCACTCCAATGTAAGTCAATGGGGCGATTTTTTGGCTATGTGCTAGAAATGAAATTCAGTGCGGATTGGATGACAGGCACCCTAGGCACCCAGGATCGGCTTTAGTTTCACGTGTATCTCTTAAGCCGGCAGAGAAAACCCACCTGATATGCGCTCCACACAATTGAATAGAGACGCCGTTGATTTTCTATGGGAATTGCAGAAATGACTTCTAAGCCTCAAAATAATGACTTTTTTTCCTAAGGTGGTAGGAATGAAACTCAGTGCGGGCTGGATGGGGTCCCCCCTGGGCACCGCAGACCTAAGCTTGTTTAACTCCTACCTCTTAAAGGGACCGAGAAAAAATGACCTTTTCTGCACTCCAATGTAAGTCAATGGGGCGATTTTTTGGCTATGTGCTAGAAATGAAATTCAGTGCGGATTGGATGACAGGCACCCTAGGCACCCAGGATCGGCTTTAGTTTCACGTGTATCTCTTAAGCCGGCAGAGAAAACCCACCTGATATGCGCTCCACACAATTGAATAGAGACGCCGTTGATTTTCTATGGGAATTGCAGAAATGACTTCTAAGCCTCAAAATAATGACTTTTTTTCCTAAGGTGGTAGGAATGAAACTCAGTGCGGGCTGGATGGGGTCCCCCCTGGGCACCGCAGACCTAAGCTTGTTTAACTCCTACCTCTTAAAGGGACCGAGAAAAAATGACCTTTTCTGCACTCCAATGTAAGTCAATGGGGCGATTTTTTGGCTATGTGCTAGAAATGAAATTCAGTGCGGATTGGATGACAGGCACCCTAGGCACCCAGGATCGGCTTTAGTTTCACGTGTATCTCTTAAGCCGGCAGAGAAAACCCACCTGATATGCGCTCCACACAATTGAATAGAGACGCCGTTGATTTTCTATGGGAATTGCAGAAATGACTTCTAAGCCTCAAAATAATGACTTTTTTTCCTAAGGTGGTAGGAATGAAACTCAGTGCGGGCTGGATGGGGTCCCCCCTGGGCACCGCAGACCTAAGCTTGTTTAACTCCTACCTCTTAAAGGGACCGAGAAAAAATGACCTTTTCTGCACTCCAATGTAAGTCAATGGGGCGATTTTTTGGCTATGTGCTAGAAATGAAATTCAGTGCGGATTGGATGACAGGCACCCTAGGCACCCAGGATCGGCTTTAGTTTCACGTGTATCTCTTAAGCCGGCAGAGAAAACCCACCTGATATGCGCTCCACACAATTGAATAGAGACGCCGTTGATTTTCTATGGGAATTGCAGAAATGACTTCTAAGCCTCAAAATAATGACTTTTTTTCCTAAGGTGGTAGGAATGAAACTCAGTGCGGGCTGGATGGGGTCCCCCCTGGGCACCGCAGACCTAAGCTTGTTTAACTCCTACCTCTTAAAGGGACCGAGAAAAAATGACCTTTTCTGCACTCCAATGTAAGTCAATGGGGCGATTTTTTGGCTATGTGCTAGAAATGAAATTCAGTGCGGATTGGATGACAGGCACCCTAGGCACCCAGGATCGGCTTTAGTTTCACGTGTATCTCTTAAGCCGGCAGAGAAAACCCACCTGATATGCGCTCCACACAATTGAATAGAGACGCCGTTGATTTTCTATGGGAATTGCAGAAATGACTTCTAAGCCTCAAAATAATGACTTTTTTTCCTAAGGTGGTAGGAATGAAACTCAGTGCGGGCTGGATGGGGTCCCCCCTGGGCACCGCAGACCTAAGCTTGTTTAACTCCTACCTCTTAAAGGGACCGAGAAAAAATGACCTTTTCTGCACTCCAATGTAAGTCAATGGGGCGATTTTTTGGCTATGTGCTAGAAATGAAATTCAGTGCGGATTGGATGACAGGCACCCTAGGCACCCAGGATCGGCTTTAGTTTCACGTGTATCTCTTAAGCCGGCAGAGAAAACCCACCTGATATGCGCTCCACACAATTGAATAGAGACGCCGTTGATTTTCTATGGGAATTGCAGAAATGACTTCTAAGCCTCAAAATAATGACTTTTTTTCCTAAGGTGGTAGGAATGAAACTCAGTGCGGGCTGGATGGGGTCCCCCCTGGGCACCGCAGACCTAAGCTTGTTTAACTCCTACCTCTTAAAGGGACCGAGAAAAAATGACCTTTTCTGCACTCCAATGTAAGTCAATGGGGCGATTTTTTGGCTATGTGCTAGAAATGAAATTCAGTGCGGATTGGATGACAGGCACCCTAGGCACCCAGGATCGGCTTTAGTTTCACGTGTATCTCTTAAGCCGGC
This sequence comes from Dendropsophus ebraccatus, assembly GCF_027789765.1. Taxonomy (NCBI): domain Eukaryota; kingdom Metazoa; phylum Chordata; class Amphibia; order Anura; family Hylidae; genus Dendropsophus; species Dendropsophus ebraccatus. The sequence continues at coordinate 107,205 of NW_027210085.1, read as the reverse complement.
AGAGAAAACCCACCTGATATGCGCTCCACACAATTGAATAGAGACGCCGTTGATTTTCTATGGGAATTGCAGAAATGACTTCTAAGCCTCAAAATAATGACTTTTTTTCCTAAGGTGGTAGGAATGAAACTCAGTGCGGGCTGGATGGGGTCCCCCCTGGGCACCGCAGACCTAAGCTTGTTTAACTCCTACCTCTTAAAGGGACCGAGAAAAAATGACCTTTTCTGCACTCCAATGTAAGTCAATGGGGCGATTTTTTGGCTATGTGCTAGAAATGAAATTCAGTGCGGATTGGATGACAGGCACCCTAGGCACCCAGGATCGGCTTTAGTTTCACGTGTATCTCTTAAGCCGGCAGAGAAAACCCACCTGATATGCGCTCCACACAATTGAATAGAGACGCCGTTGATTTTCTATGGGAATTGCAGAAATGACTTCTAAGCCTCAAAATAATGACTTTTTTTCCTAAGGTGGTAGGAATGAAACTCAGTGCGGGCTGGATGGGGTCCCCCCTGGGCACCGCAGACCTAAGCTTGTTTAACTCCTACCTCTTAAAGGGACCGAGAAAAAATGACCTTTTCTGCACTCCAATGTAAGTCAATGGGGCGATTTTTTGGCTATGTGCTAGAAATGAAATTCAGTGCGGATTGGATGACAGGCACCCTAGGCACCCAGGATCGGCTTTAGTTTCACGTGTATCTCTTAAGCCGGCAGAGAAAACCCACCTGATATGCGCTCCACACAATTGAATAGAGACGCCGTTGATTTTCTATGGGAATTGCAGAAATGACTTCTAAGCCTCAAAATAATGACTTTTTTTCCTAAGGTGGTAGGAATGAAACTCAGTGCGGGCTGGATGGGGTCCCCCCTGGGCACCGCAGACCTAAGCTTGTTTAACTCCTACCTCTTAAAGGGACCGAGAAAAAATGACCTTTTCTGCACTCCAATGTAAGTCAATGGGGCGATTTTTTGGCTATGTGCTAGAAATGAAATTCAGTGCGGATTGGATGACAGGCACCCTAGGCACCCAGGATCGGCTTTAGTTTCACGTGTATCTCTTAAGCCGGCAGAGAAAACCCACCTGATATGCGCTCCACACAATTGAATAGAGACGCCGTTGATTTTCTATGGGAATTGCAGAAATGACTTCTAAGCCTCAAAATAATGACTTTTTTTCCTAAGGTGGTAGGAATGAAACTCAGTGCGGGCTGGATGGGGTCCCCCCTGGGCACCGCAGACCTAAGCTTGTTTAACTCCTACCTCTTAAAGGGACCGAGAAAAAATGACCTTTTCTGCACTCCAATGTAAGTCAATGGGGCGATTTTTTGGCTATGTGCTAGAAATGAAATTCAGTGCGGATTGGATGACAGGCACCCTAGGCACCCAGGATCGGCTTTAGTTTCACGTGTATCTCTTAAGCCGGCAGAGAAAACCCACCTGATATGCGCTCCACACAATTGAATAGAGACGCCGTTGATTTTCTATGGGAATTGCAGAAATGACTTCTAAGCCTCAAAATAATGACTTTTTTTCCTAAGGTGGTAGGAATGAAACTCAGTGCGGGCTGGATGGGGTCCCCCCTGGGCACCGCAGACCTAAGCTTGTTTAACTCCTACCTCTTAAAGGGACCGAGAAAAAATGACCTTTTCTGCACTCCAATGTAAGTCAATGGGGCGATTTTTTGGCTATGTGCTAGAAATGAAATTCAGTGCGGATTGGATGACAGGCACCCTAGGCACCCAGGATCGGCTTTAGTTTCACGTGTATCTCTTAAGCCGGCAGAGAAAACCCACCTGATATGCGCTCCACACAATTGAATAGAGACGCCGTTGATTTTCTATGGGAATTGCAGAAATGACTTCTAAGCCTCAAAATAATGACTTTTTTTCCTAAGGTGGTAGGAATGAAACTCAGTGCGGGCTGGATGGGGTCCCCCCTGGGCACCGCAGACCTAAGCTTGTTTAACTCCTACCTCTTAAAGGGACCGAGAAAAAATGACCTTTTCTGCACTCCAATGTAAGTCAATGGGGCGATTTTTTGGCTATGTGCTAGAAATGAAATTCAGTGCGGATTGGATGACAGGCACCCTAGGCACCCAGGATCGGCTTTAGTTTCACGTGTATCTCTTAAGCCGGCAGAGAAAACCCACCTGATATGCGCTCCACACAATTGAATAGAGACGCCGTTGATTTTCTATGGGAATTGCAGAAATGACTTCTAAGCCTCAAAATAATGACTTTTTTTCCTAAGGTGGTAGGAATGAAACTCAGTGCGGGCTGGATGGGGTCCCCCCTGGGCACCGCAGACCTAAGCTTGTTTAACTCCTACCTCTTAAAGGGACCGAGAAAAAATGACCTTTTCTGCACTCCAATGTAAGTCAATGGGGCGATTTTTTGGCTATGTGCTAGAAATGAAATTCAGTGCGGATTGGATGACAGGCACCCTAGGCACCCAGGATCGGCTTTAGTTTCACGTGTATCTCTTAAGCCGGCAGAGAAAACCCACCTGATATGCGCTCCACACAATTGAATAGAGACGCCGTTGATTTTCTATGGGAATTGCAGAAATGACTTCTAAGCCTCAAAATAATGACTTTTTTTCCTAAGGTGGTAGGAATGAAACTCAGTGCGGGCTGGATGGGGTCCCCCCTGGGCACCGCAGACCTAAGCTTGTTTAACTCCTACCTCTTAAAGGGACCGAGAAAAAATGACCTTTTCTGCACTCCAATGTAAGTCAATGGGGCGATTTTTTGGCTATGTGCTAGAAATGAAATTCAGTGCGGATTGGATGACAGGCACCCTAGGCACCCAGGATCGGCTTTAGTTTCACGTGTATCTCTTAAGCCGGCAGAGAAAACCCACCTGATATGCGCTCCACACAATTGAATAGAGACGCCGTTGATTTTCTATGGGAATTGCAGAAATGACTTCTAAGCCTCAAAATAATGACTTTTTTTCCTAAGGTGGTAGGAATGAAACTCAGTGCGGGCTGGATGGGGTCCCCCCTGGGCACCGCAGACCTAAGCTTGTTTAACTCCTACCTCTTAAAGGGACCGAGAAAAAATGACCTTTTCTGCACTCCAATGTAAGTCAATGGGGCGATTTTTTGGCTATGTGCTAGAAATGAAATTCAGTGCGGATTGGATGACAGGCACCCTAGGCACCCAGGATCGGCTTTAGTTTCACGTGTATCTCTTAAGCCGGCAGAGAAAACCCACCTGATATGCGCTCCACACAATTGAATAGAGACGCCGTTGATTTTCTATGGGAATTGCAGAAATGACTTCTAAGCCTCAAAATAATGACTTTTTTTCCTAAGGTGGTAGGAATGAAACTCAGTGCGGGCTGGATGGGGTCCCCCCTGGGCACCGCAGACCTAAGCTTGTTTAACTCCTACCTCTTAAAGGGACCGAGAAAAAATGACCTTTTCTGCACTCCAATGTAAGTCAATGGGGCGATTTTTTGGCTATGTGCTAGAAATGAAATTCAGTGCGGATTGGATGACAGGCACCCTAGGCACCCAGGATCGGCTTTAGTTTCACGTGTATCTCTTAAGCCGGCAGAGAAAACCCACCTGATATGCGCTCCACACAATTGAATAGAGACGCCGTTGATTTTCTATGGGAATTGCAGAAATGACTTCTAAGCCTCAAAATAATGACTTTTTTTCCTAAGGTGGTAGGAATGAAACTCAGTGCGGGCTGGATGGGGTCCCCCCTGGGCACCGCAGACCTAAGCTTGTTTAACTCCTACCTCTTAAAGGGACCGAGAAAAAATGACCTTTTCTGCACTCCAATGTAAGTCAATGGGGCGATTTTTTGGCTATGTGCTAGAAATGAAATGCAGTGCGGATTGGATGACAGGCACCCTAGGCACCCAGGATCGGCTTTAGTTTCACGTGTATCTCTTAAGCCGGCAGAGAAAACCCACCTGATATGCGCTCCACACAATTGAATTAGAGACGCCGTTGATTTTCTATGGGAATTGCAGAAATGACTTCTAAGCCTCAAAATAATGACTTTTTTTCCTAAGGTGGTAGGAATGAAACTCAGTGCGGGCTGGATGGGGTCCCCCCTGGGCACCGCAGACCTAAGCTTGTTTAACTCCTACCTCTTAAAGGGACCGAGAAAAAATGACCTTTTCTGCACTCCAATGTAAGTCAATGGGGCGATTTTTTGGCTATGTGCTAGAAATGAAATGCAGTGCGGATTGGATGACAGGCACCCTAGGCACCCAGGATCGGCTTTAGTTTCACGTGTATCTCTTAAGCCGGCAGAGAAAACCCACCTGATATGCGCTCCACACAATTGAATAGAGACGCCGTTGATTTTCTATGGGAATTGCAGAAATGACTTCTAAGCCTCAAAATAATGACTTTTTTTCCTAAGGTGGTAGGAATGAAACTCAGTGCGGGCTGGATGGGGTCCCCCCTGGGCACCGCAGACCTAAGCTTGTTTAACTCCTACCTCTTAAAGGGACCGAGAAAAAATGACCTTTTCTGCACTCCAATGTAAGTCAATGGGGCGATTTTTTGGCTATGTGCTAGAAATGTATTGCAGTGCGGATTGGATGACAGGCACCCTAGGCACCCAGGATCGGCTTTAGTTTCACGTGTATCTCTTAAGCCGGCAGAGAAAACCCACCTGATATGCGCTCCACACAATTGAATTAGAGACGCCGTTGATTTTCTATGGGAATTGCAGAAATGACTTCTAAGCCTCAAAATAATGACTTTTTTTCCTAAGGTGGTAGGAATGAAACTCAGTGCGGGCTGGATGGGGTCCCCCCTGGGCACCGCAGACCTAAGCTTGTTTAACTCCTACCTCTTAAAGGGACCGAGAAAAAATGACCTTTTCTGCACTCCAATGTAAGTCAATGGGGCGATTTTTTGGCTATGTGCTAGAAATGAAATTCAGTGCGGATTGGATGACAGGCACCCTAGGCACCCAGGATCGGCTTTAGTTTCACGTGTATCTCTTAAGCCGGCAGAGAAAACCCACCTGATATGCGCTCCACACAATTGAATTAGAGACGCCGTTGATTTTCTATGGGAATTGCAGAAATGACTTCTAAGCCTCAAAATAATGACTTTTTTTCCTAAGGTGGTAGGAATGAAACTCAGTGCGGGCTGGATGGGGTCCCCCCTGGGCACCGCAGACCTAAGCTTGTTTAACTCCTACCTCTTAAAGGGACCGAGAAAAAATGACCTTTTCTGCACTCCAATGTAAGTCAATGGGGCGATTTTTTGGCTATGTGCTAGAAATGAAATTCAGTGCGGATTGGATGACAGGCACCCTAGGCACCCAGGATCGGCTTTAGTTTCACGTGTATCTCTTAAGCCGGCAGAGAAAACCCACCTGATATGCGCTCCACACAATTGAATAGAGACGCCGTTGATTTTCTATGGGAATTGCAGAAATGACTTCTAAGCCTCAAAATAATGACTTTTTTTCCTAAGGTGGTAGGAATGAAACTCAGTGCGGGCTGGATGGGGTCCCCCCTGGGCACCGCAGACCTAAGCTTGTTTAACTCCTACCTCTTAAAGGGACCGAGAAAAAATGACCTTTTCTGCACTCCAATGTAAGTCAATGGGGCGATTTTTTGGCTATGTGCTAGAAATGAAATGCAGTGCGGATTGGATGACAGGCACCCTAGGCACCCAGGATCGGCTTTAGTTTCACGTGTATCTCTTAAGCCGGCAGAGAAAACCCACCTGATATGCGCTCCACACAATTGAATTAGAGACGCCGTTGATTTTCTATGGGAATTGCAGAAATGACTTCTAAGCCTCAAAATAATGACTTTTTTTCCTAAGGTGGTAGGAATGAAACTCAGTGCGGGCTGGATGGGGTCCCCCCTGGGCACCGCAGACCTAAGCTTGTTTAACTCCTACCTCTTAAAGGGACCGAGAAAAAATGACCTTTTCTGCACTCCAATGTAAGTCAATGGGGCGATTTTTTGGCTATGTGCTAGAAATGAAATTCAGTGCGGATTGGATGACAGGCACCCTAGGCACCCAGGATCGGCTTTAGTTTCACGTGTATCTCTTAAGCCGGCAGAGAAAACCCACCTGATATGCGCTCCACACAATTGAATAGAGACGCCGTTGATTTTCTATGGGAATTGCAGAAATGACTTCTAAGCCTCAAAATAATGACTTTTTTTCCTAAGGTGGTAGGAATGAAACTCAGTGCGGGCTGGATGGGGTCCCCCCTGGGCACCGCAGACCTAAGCTTGTTTAACTCCTACCTCTTAAAGGGACCGAGAAAAAATGACCTTTTCTGCACTCCAATGTAAGTCAATGGGGCGATTTTTTGGCTATGTGCTAGAAATGAAATGCAGTGCGGATTGGATGACAGGCACCCTAGGCACCCAGGATCGGCTTTAGTTTCACGTGTATCTCTTAAGCCGGCAGAGAAAACCCACCTGATATGCGCTCCACACAATTGAATAGAGACGCCGTTGATTTTCTATGGGAATTGCAGAAATGACTTCTAAGCCTCCAAATAATGACTTTTTTTCCTAAGGTGGTAGGAATGAAACTCAGTGCGGGCTGGATGGGGTCCCCCCTGGGCACCGCAGACCTAAGCTTGTTTAACTCCTACCTCTTAAAGGGACCGAGAAAAAATGACCTTTTCTGCACTCCAATGTAAGTCAATGGGGCGATTTTTTTGCTATGTGCTAGAAATGAAATGCAGTGCGGATTGGATGACAGGCACCCTAGGCACCCAGGATCAGCTTTAGTTTCACGTGTATCTCTTAAGCAGGCAGAGAAAACCCACCTGATATGCGCTCCACACAATTGAATAGAGACGCCGTTGATTTTCTATGGGAATTGCAGAAATGACTTCTAAGCCTCAAATAATGACTTTTTTTCCTAAGGTGGTAGGAATGAAACTCAGTGCGGGCTGGATGGGGTCCCCCCTGGGCACCGCAGACCTAAGCTTGTTTAACTCCTACCTCTTAAAGGGACCGAGAAAAAATGACCTTTTCTGCACTCAATGTAAGTCAATGGGGCGATTTTTTTGGCTATGTGCTAGAAATGAAATGCAGTGCGGATTGGATGACAGGCACCCTAGGCACCCAGGATCAGCTTTAGTTTCACGTGTATCTCTTAAGCCGGCAGAGAAAACCCACCTAATATGCGCTCCACACAATTGAATAGAGACGCCATTGATTTTCTATGGAATTGCAGAAATGACTTCTAAGCCTCAAAATAATGACTTTTTTTTCCTAAGGTGGTAGGAATGAAACTCAGTGCGGGCTGGATGGGGTCCCCCCTGGGCACCGCAGACCTAAGCTTGTTTAACTCCTACCTCTTAAAGGGACCGAGAAAAAATGTTCTTTTCTGCACTCCAATGTAAGTCAATGGGGCGATTTTTTGGCTATGTGCTAGAAATGAAATGCAGTGCGGATTGGATGACAGGCACCCTAGGCACCCAGGATCGGCTTTAGTTTCACGTGTATCTCTTAAGCCGGCAGAGAAAACCCACCTGATATGCGCTCCACACAATTGAATAGAGACGCCGTTGATTTTCTATGGGAATTGCAGAAATGACTTCTAAGCCTCAAAATAATGCCTTTTTTTTCCTAAGGTGGTAGGAATGAAACTCAGTGCGGGCTGGATGGGGTCCCCCCTGGGCACCGCAGACCTAAGCTTGTTTAACTCCTACCTCTTAAAGGGACCGAGAAAAAATGACCTTTTCTGCACTCCAATGTAAGTCAATGGGGCGATTTTTTGGCTATGTGCTAGAAATGAAATGCAGTGCGGATTGGATGACAGGCACCCTAGGCACCCAGGATCAGCTTTAGTTTCACGTGTATCTCTTAAGCCGGCAGAGAAAACCCACCTAATATGCGCTCCACACAATTGAATAGAGACGCCATTGATTTTCTATGGGAATTGCAGAAATGACTTCTAAGCCTCAAAATAATGACTTTTTTTCCTAAGGTGGTAGGAATGAAACTCAGTGCGGGCTGGATGGGGTCCCCCCTGGGCACCGCAGACCTAAGCTTGTTTAACTCCTACCTCTTAAAGGGGACCGAGAAAAAATGTTCTTTTCTGCACTCCAATGTAAGTCAATGGGGCGATTTTTTGGCTATGTGCTAGAAATGAAATGCAGTGCGGATTGGATGACAGGCACCCTAGGCACCCAGGATCGGCTTTAGTTTCACGTGTATCTCTTAAGCCGGCAGAGAAAACCCACCTGATATGCGCTCCACACAATTGAATAGAGACGCCGTTGATTTTCTATGGGAATTGCAGAAATGACTTCTAAGCCTCAAAATAATGACTTTTTTTCCTAAGGTGGTAGGAATGAAACTCAGTGCGGGCTGGATGGGGTCCCCCCTGGGCACCGCAGACCTAAGCTTGTTTAACTCCTACCTCTTAAAGGGACCGAGAAAAAATGACCTTTTCTGCACTCCAATGTAAGTCAATGGGGCGATTTTTTGGCTATGTGCTAGAAATGAAATGCAGTGCGGATTGGATGACAGGCACCCTAGGCACCCAGGATCGGCTTTAGTTTCACGTGTATCTCTTAAGCCGGCAGAGAAAACCCACCTGATATGCGCTCCACACAATTGAATAGAGACGCCGTTGATTTTCTTGCAAATGTATATTTTATTGAGAAAGAACTGAAAGCGGATAAACAAAAGCCATAATATTTTGTATATATGAAGGGTAGGGGAAAAGGGTATGGGTATGGGTGGGGTGTAAGAATAGGGACATGGCTGGGTATTGATGGGAGACATATGTTGGTTTGCAGATTAACAATTCTCAAAAGATTTAAATTCCAAAACCAATAAACACTTAAACTGATACATTTTAACTTTCACCCATCCGGTGGGTCAGGAAGATAAGGGGGGAGGGGGAAGGGGACTAAAGAGTGGGAGGGAGGAAGGGGATATAAGGGGAGCAGGGAGGTGGTTGCGACTGCTTAGTAACGTACCTTCTCCGACGTCCATTGGCGACACAGAAGAAACCCAGTTGCAAGCAAATTGTCGTGTTGTGAAGATGTTTTGTCTATTATATTGGCCTAAGGTATTAAAGACGATTTCCGATTATCTCTTTGTACTTTTCTGATTCTTTAAAAGTCGCCCAATCCTGCCATTTCTGTTGAAATTTTTTACCTGTATCCAAGTCATCTGCTACCAATTCCTCCAGCCTGTGGATTGAGTCAACCTCCTCTATCCACTCCTGAATAGTTGGGGTTGAGTTGGTTTTCCATTTCCTAGCTATTGTCGTTCTGGAGGCCGCAAGCAGGAACCCCAGTAGTGAAATCTTAATTGTATGGGCCTGCCCTGGGATCATTGAGAGAAGGGTGTGTTTGGGATGGTTCATGATTTTGATGCTTGAGATAGAGTTTATAAGATTTATTATGTCTGTCCAGTACTTTTTAATAGGGGGACAGGCCCACCAAATGTGTGTCATGGTTCCTCTGTCTCTACCACATCTCCAACATGCGTCTGTCTGATTCTGGTACATTTTGGAGAGTACTGTTGGGACCAGGTACCATCTTGAAAGTATTTTGAAATTCCTCTCCTGTATTCTGCAGGAAATGGAAGTTTTGTGAGTAATCAAGAAGGCCTTGGAGATCTCCTCCTCAGAGAAGGAGATGTCAAGTTCCTCCTCCCAGCTTTTGAGATAGCCTGGTCGTTCCTCTTTCTCAGAGGTTAACCATTTATAAATTCTAGACACAGTTTTAGATGGGGGAGAGGCGGAGATGCAAAGTTCTTCAAATGGAAACAGTTTCCTGTCAAGGTTTAAAATATCCCTTTGTCTTGTGTAAAATGCAGTGAGTTGGGAGTATTGCTGCTCAATAGTTTCTGTCGGGAGTGTGTCTCTAGTCTCTTTACATGGTAAATCGATTATCTGCTTGATTCCCTTTTCATCCGTAAGGTCAGAGAATGTAAAATTTTGATCGGTAGGAATGCCCAAAAATGACTTCTTATGTAGCGCTGGGATGAACCTAATGTTCCTTCCCAAGGGTATGAGAGGGCCATCATCTCTGAACTGTGTTGAAGGAAGTTGTTTTGGGAAGTTGGCTAAGTGTGTTATTGAGGCACTGATTGGTGATAACAGGAGGGATTTGTTGTCTTTTAGAATATTTTTTGGTGTCCATAATATGGCAGAGGGGTCAAAATTCGTAATGGAGGCCTCCAGATTTACCCAAAGCTTATGATCTCTATGTTGGAAGGCGTCACAGACCCTGTTCATGACAGAGGCCTGGTAATATGCCTTACAACTGGGGAGAGCGAGGCCTCCCTCGGATTTTGGTCTTATTAATGTTTTATTGGCAATACGTGTTTGCTTGTATGACCAAACAAATCTATTGAGTGTGGAGTTCATCCTGGATAAGTAGGACTGTTTCAAGGTGACTGGGACTGCCTGAAATAGATAAAGCAGTCGAGGCAATATATTCATCTTGAGGATGTTGATCCTACCCATCCAGGAGAACTCCTTTTTGTCCCAACCTGAAAGATCCTTTTTAATTTTTCCCATGATAGCATCAAAGTTTTCTTTGATTATGGTGTCATTGGAAGTGGCGATCTGAGTCCCTAGATATCTGAGAGATTTGTCTTTCCAATTAAACTGAAAGTTATCTACTAGATTTTTCTTGGTGTCTTCTGACATGGAGATGGTGAGGGCCTCACATTTATTGAGGTTTAGTTTGTAATTGCTATGTGCAGCAAAATCCTTAATGGTTTTCAGCAGAGAAGGGAGGGATAGGTGGGGTTGTGTGATGAATAATAATAAATCATCCGCATACGCGGAACAAATATGGTGCTTGCCTCCTACCCTAATTCCTTTGATGTCAGGATTATTTTTGATTGCTACTAAGAGATGTTCCATGCAAATGATATAAAGAATCGGAGATAAGGGGCACCCCTGTCTGGTCCCATTTTTGATATTAATAGTAGATGAGAGTGTCCCATTAACTTTAATTTTAGCTGTTGGGTCATTATAAAGGGCCATGATCTTCAGGATCAAGTTAGAGCCTAGGCCTATCTGTTTCAGCGAAGCCTCAAGGAACTTCCAATCTATCCTGTCAAAGGCCTTTTCGGCATCTAAGGCGAGAAACAATGTCCCGATGTTTGCGTCTTGTGCATATCTGGCCAATGCAAATGCTCTCAGGGTATTGTCTCTCGCCTCCCTGTTGTTCACAAAGCCAACCTGATCCGGATCTATTAGAAATTCCAGGAGACCTGCGATTCTATTAGCTATAATTTTTGCGTAAATTTTTGTATCCACATTCAATAGGGATATGGGCCTATAGTTATTGCATGAGTTGTGGTCTTTGTTTTCTTTGGGTATGACTGTAATGAACGCCTCTAAAAAAGAAGGCGGGAATTTTTGGGTGTTTGATATTGAGTTAAAGGCCCTTAGCAGGTGTGGAACTGTGTCATCTGTAAATAATTTATAGAACTTGGCTGTGAAGCCGTCCGGCCCTGGTGATTTCCCGTTTTGTAGGTTCTGGATAACATCCTTAATCTCTTTTATATCAAAGTCTCTGTCTAATAGCTCTTTCTCTTCTAAGGGGATTTCAGGGAGTTTAGTGCCATTGATGTATTCGTTTAAGGGATTTGTCAAATTAGTTGGGTCTGGTTTTTGATCATCTTTGGGAAGTTGGTAGAGTTTTTCATAAAATTTTTGGAAAGTGTCTGTTATTTCTTTTGTCATATATGTGATTTTCCCGGTATCCTTTCTAATGGAGGGAATGGTGTTGTTTGCTTGTTTCTTTTTTAAGGAGTTGGCCAATAGTCTGCTAGGTCTGTTGGACCAGATGTAAAAGGTTTTACCCCGAGTTGGACCGCTTTTTTATATTGGCTGTGTATGATGTCCTTTATTCTACATCTAATGTCTTTCAGTTCTACTAGTGTTTCTGTCAATAAAGAGGTTTTGTGTGTGGTTTCCAAAGTGTGAAGTCTCTCTAGTAAAGTATTTAGGGTCTTGGCCTTGTCTCTTTTTAGTCTGGCACCATGCGATATTAGGATCCCCCTAGCAGAGGCTTTGAAAGCTTCCCATTTAAACACAGGGGATGTGGTATCCTTTCTCGTGGGCCTGACTGAATATTTCGAATGCGTTTTTTAAGTGCAGCTACGCAGGCCACATCCTCTAGGAGTGCCTCGTTTAGTTTCCATATGAATGCAGTTTTCTTTTTTGGTAGGAGTGAGAGTGTTGTATGTACGGGTGCATGGTCCGAGTGGATGATGTTTCCTATTTGGGAATCCTTTATGAGGTTCAATATTGAATGAGAGGTGAAAATGTAATCTATTCTCGAGTAGGAGCTTGTAGGGGCTGAAAAGAAAGTATAATCTCTTTCCATGGGGTTTGTGATTCTCCAAGAGTCATAAAGATTGAGTTCTTTTAGCTTATTGTGTATGGATTTAAGTTTATTTCTAGCGATTTTTGTTTTGCCTCCTGAGGTGTCTATTGATGGATTTAGTGGTACATTGAGGTCCCTCCAAGATGATCCTGCCTTTTGCAAAAACTCTGTAAGAGGGTTAGGGTATTCATTGATGAAGGGAGAAGCTGATCTGATTGGGAGCATAAATGTTAGCTAATGTCAGAATTTCATCTTCTATGATGCAAGTTAATGAATAGGTACCTGGCTTCTTTATCAGCTTTTGTGTCTAGGACTTTATGTGGTAGGTTTCTATGTAGGCCTATTGATACCCTTTTGTTTTCTTGTCATCTGAGGTCGCATGGTGCCATGCTGGAAAAATATCTATTTTTTCTTCAAAGTCAGGGATACTATCCGACCTGAAGTGAGTTTCCTGTAGCATGACACATGCGACCCCTTTTTGTGGAGGGAATATAGTATGTTGGAGCGTTCTCTGGAGTATTTAATCCATTAACGTTCCAAAGTGGTGAGTTTAATGTCTTGCCATCGTCAAACTTACAGTTGTGCGTGTGTCTAATCACCAGAGAGAGACGTGGAGTTTTTGGGTTGTCGGTTTCTGCGTCGCCAAACGGACGTCTTTAGCTGCTACGCCGCAAGGGAGTGACTAAGGGTGGAGTGGTCTATGTAAAGGGGAAAGAAGTAAATGTGAGCAAACAATATAGTAAAATCAACTTGGAAATAATAAACAAACAAAAATAAACACAAAAAGCGTAAAAACTACGCGGGGGAAAAGGTGTGACTGGTTGTCACAGAGTCTAAATAAGACTAACTAACGGGTGGTTGAGTTGGGACGCTGCTGAACCAGCAGGCGTGAGTTCCTGGGCCTAGGGTGCATTGAGTAAATATGCTATGGGACTCCTGTATGTGTGAGGTTATGGGCATTTATGTTGCCGTAATTTCCTATATCTAAAGAATGAGAAGAGGGTGTGTTGAAATGATCGGCCTGAAGTGTTTATCTCAAAAGTGAAGGCGGGTAGCAAATCTATGTGCTTGAAATGTATGGGTCACTGATCTGTCTCCTGCCTAATATGTAGTCTAACTTGGTGTAACCTGGGTTTGAGAGTATGAAATGGATTCGGCCTATGTGATGGGTGGAAAAGCGTAGTTTAGGCTACATCTTGACTGATTATTGTGTTCTAATCTATTGTGTGGTGTGAATCATGTGCTGATTCTGGGAAATACAATCGAAACAAACCAGGTTAAATCTATAAAAAGCAAATTATCAGTATAGAACATTGTGTACGTAGAACATAGTAAAAGTAAAAGCTACTCAGGAGAAAATACAAAGCAGAATTATTAAATAGTCAAGTACCAGTGCAACAAGCATATTAAAGTTCTAAGACAGATACTTCAACCCGGATTAGATGATCATCTTCTCAGGTTTTTTTCTCTCTGCGGTAGAGGTGGAAGAGTCGGTCCTCTCCTGGAATCAGCCTCGTCCGTCCTGGATCTGGTTATGTAGGTGGGTGGGGGAAGAACCATTGTCTCATGGAGTTCAGTCCATTCTGGTAGATACAAGTTGCGTAGGTCCAAGGCAGTAAGGAAATCAGGAAGATCCTTTGGTTCCCTCAGAGTGTAGGTGCTCCCGTTGTATCTAACAGTCAGAGAAAAAGGGAACCCCCATTTGTACTGCAATCTTCTTTCTTGCAGGATCTGAGTGAGGGGTTTGAGCGTTGCTCGTTGTCTCAGAGTCAGCAGAGAAAGGTCCGTGAACAATTGTATCTTGGCTCCATTAAAGTCTATTTTGTCCAGATCTCGAGCCTTCCTAAGAATTTCCTCTTTTTGTGAGTAGTAATGTACTCTGCAAATTGTATCACGAGGCTTCCTGGGATCCTTCCCCTTTGGTTTCAGGGCTCTATGGATTCTGTCAATTTCAACATGTGAATCAGGTGGCTTGCCCAAAATCTTGTTAAATAATAGAGAAGATCGCTGCATAATTCTGAGGTTTTGATCTCCTCCGGTAGGCCTCTGATTCTTATATGCCTCCATCACAATTGATCGGAGGGTTATTTTCTAAAGTTCTCAGTGATATCTAAGCCTTGAGTTTGTCCTTTTTTTCCTAAGTCTTGTAGCAATGCTTTCTCAGTGTGGGCTGTCATGCACCACCGCGAGGTCTTTCTGCCAGGAGGCCTTTAAATCCTTGGCCAAGTGTTCAGGTCTTGTTTGGACGGTATAAAAAATAGACTTGTTCTGCAGGGTCCCTTTGAAGCTCATGGGGCTTTTTTGGCTATTTAGACTTGAAATGCTAGTTGGGATTGGATGAAGGCAGTAGGAGGAGGAGTTTAGTTCCGGATCTCATAAGGGCAGATAAATCTCTTAATATGGCCCACTTAATTGCTTAGAGAGCCCATTGATTTTCTATGGGAATTGCAGAAATGACTTCTAAGCCTCAAAATAATGATTTTTTTCCTAAGGTGGTAGGAATGAAACTCAGTGCGGGCTGGATGGGGTCCCCCCTGGGCACCGCAGACCTAAGCTTGTTTAACTCCTACCTCTTAAAGGGACCGAGAAAAAATGACCTTTCTGCACTCCAATGTAAGTCAATGGGGCGATTTTTTGGCTATGTGCTAGAAATGAAATGCAGTGCGGATTGGATGACAGGCACCCTAGGCACCCAGGATCGGCTTTAGTTTCACGTGTATCTCTTAAGCCGGCAGAGAAAACCCACCTGATATGCGCTCCACACAATTGAATAGAGACGCCGTTGATTTTCTATGGGAATTGCAGAAATGACTTCTAAGCCTCAAAATAATGACTTTTTTTCCTAAGGTGGTAGGAATGAAACTCAGTGCGGGCTGGATGGGGTCCCCCCTGGGCACCGCAGACCTAAGCTTGTTTAACTCCTACCTCTTAAAGGGACCGAGAAAAAATGACCTTTTCTGCACTCCAATGTAAGTCAATGGGGCGATTTTTTGGCTATGTGCTAGAAATGAAATGCAGTGCGGATTGGATGACAGGCACCCTAGGCACCCAGGATCGGCTTTAGTTTCACGTGTATCTCTTAAGCCGGCAGAGAAAACCCACCTGATATGCGCTCCACACAATTGAATAGAGACGCCGTTGATTTTCTATGGGAATTGCAGAAATGACTTCTAAGCCTCAAAATAATGACTTTTTTTCCTAAGGTGGTAGGAATGAAACTCAGTGCGGGCTGGATGGGGTCCCCCCTGGGCACCGCAGACCTAAGCTTGTTTAACTCCTACCTCTTAAAGGGACCGAGAAAAAATGACCTTTTCTGCACTCCAATGTAAGTCAATGGGGCGATTTTTTGGCTATGTGCTAGAAATGAAATGCAGTGCGGATTGGATGACAGGCACCCTAGGCACCCAGGATCGGCTTTAGTTTCACGTGTATCTCTTAAGCCGGCAGAGAAAACCCACCTGATATGCGCTCCACACAATTGAATAGAGACGCCGTTGATTTTCTATGGGAATTGCAGAAATGACTTCTAAGCCTCAAAATAATGACTTTTTTTCCTAAGGTGGTAGGAATGAAACTCAGTGCGGGCTGGATGGGGTCCCCCCTGGGCACCGCAGACCTAAGCTTGTTTAACTCCTACCTCTTAAAGGGACCGAGAAAAAATGACCTTTTCTGCACTCCAATGTAAGTCAATGGGGCGATTTTTTGGCTATGTGCTAGAAATGAAATGCAGTGCGGATTGGATGACAGGCACCCTAGGCACCCAGGATCGGCTTTAGTTTCACGTGTATCTCTTAAGCCGGCAGAGAAAACCCACCTGATATGCGCTCCACACAATTGAATAGAGACGCCGTTGATTTTCTATGGGAATTGCAGAAATGACTTCTAAGCCTCAAAATAATGACTTTTTTTCCTAAGGTGGTAGGAATGAAACTCAGTGCGGGCTGGATGGGGTCCCCCCTGGGCACCGCAGACCTAAGCTTGTTTAACTCCTACCTCTTAAAGGGACCGAGAAAAAATGACCTTTTCTGCACTCCAATGTAAGTCAATGGGGCGATTTTTTGGCTATGTGCTAGAAATGAAATGCAGTGCGGATTGGATGACAGGCACCCTAGGCACCCAGGATCGGCTTTAGTTTCACGTGTATCTCTTAAGCCGGCAGAGAAAACCCACCTGATATGCGCTCCACACAATTGAATAGAGACGCCGTTGATTTTCTATGGGAATTGCAGAAATGACTTCTAAGCCTCAAAATAATGACTTTTTTTCCTAAGGTGGTAGGAATGAAACTCAGTGCGGGCTGGATGGGGTCCCCCCTGGGCACCGCAGACCTAAGCTTGTTTAACTCCTACCTCTTAAAGGGACCGAGAAAAAATGACCTTTTCTGCACTCCAATGTAAGTCAATGGGGCGATTTTTTGGCTATGTGCTAGAAATGAAATGCAGTGCGGATTGGATGACAGGCACCCTAGGCACCCAGGATCGGCTTTAGTTTCACGTGTATCTCTTAAGCCGGCAGAGAAAACCCACCTGATATGCGCTCCACACAATTGAATAGAGACGCCGTTGATTTTCTATGGGAATTGCAGAAATGACTTCTAAGCCTCAAAATAATGACTTTTTTTCCTAAGGTGGTAGGAATGAAACTCAGTGCGGGCTGGATGGGGTCCCCCCTGGGCACCGCAGACCTAAGCTTGTTTAACTCCTACCTCTTAAAGGGACCGAGAAAAAATGACCTTTTCTGCACTCCAATGTAAGTCAATGGGGCGATTTTTTGGCTATGTGCTAGAAATGAAATGCAGTGCGGATTGGATGACAGGCACCCTAGGCACCCAGGATCGGCTTTAGTTTCACGTGTATCTCTTAAGCCGGCAGAGAAAACCCACCTGATATGCGCTCCACACAATTGAATAGAGACGCCGTTGATTTTCTATGGGAATTGCAGAAATGACTTCTAAGCCTCAAAATAATGACTTTTTTTCCTAAGGTGGTAGGAATGAAACTCAGTGCGGGCTGGATGGGGTCCCCCCTGGGCACCGCAGACCTAAGCTTGTTTAACTCCTACCTCTTAAAGGGACCGAGAAAAAATGACCTTTTCTGCACTCCAATGTAAGTCAATGGGGCGATTTTTTGGCTATGTGCTAGAAATGAAATGCAGTGCGGATTGGATGACAGGCACCCTAGGCACCCAGGATCGGCTTTAGTTTCACGTGTATCTCTTAAGCCGGCAGAGAAAACCCACCTGATATGCGCTCCACACAATTGAATAGAGACGCCGTTGATTTTCTATGGGAATTGCAGAAATGACTTCTAAGCCTCAAAATAATGACTTTTTTTCCTAAGGTGGTAGGAATGAAACTCAGTGCGGGCTGGATGGGGTCCCCCCTGGGCACCGCAGACCTAAGCTTGTTTAACTCCTACCTCTTAAAGGGACCGAGAAAAAATGACCTTTTCTGCACTCCAATGTAAGTCAATGGGGCGATTTTTTGGCTATGTGCTAGAAATGAAATGCAGTGCGGATTGGATGACAGGCACCCTAGGCACCCAGGATCGGCTTTAGTTTCACGTGTATCTCTTAAGCCGGCAGAGAAAACCCACCTGATATGCGCTCCACACAATTGAATAGAGACGCCGTTGATTTTCTATGGGAATTGCAGAAATGACTTCTAAGCCTCAAAATAATGACTTTTTTTCCTAAGGTGGTAGGAATGAAACTCAGTGCGGGCTGGATGGGGTCCCCCCTGGGCACCGCAGACCTAAGCTTGTTTAACTCCTACCTCTTAAAGGGACCGAGAAAAAATGACCTTTTCTGCACTCCAATGTAAGTCAATGGGGCGATTTTTTGGCTATGTGCTAGAAATGAAATGCAGTGCGGATTGGATGACAGGCACCCTAGGCACCCAGGATCGGCTTTAGTTTCACGTGTATCTCTTAAGCCGGCAGAGAAAACCCACCTGATATGCGCTCCACACAATTGAATAGAGACGCCGTTGATTTTCTATGGGAATTGCAGAAATGACTTCTAAGCCTCAAAATAATGACTTTTTTTCCTAAGGTGGTAGGAATGAAACTCAGTGCGGGCTGGATGGGGTCCCCCTGGGCACCGCAGACCTAAGCTTGTTTAACTCCTACCTCTTAAAGGGACCGAGAAAAAATGACCTTTTCTGCACTCCAATGTAAGTCAATGGGGCGATTTTTTGGCTATGTGCTAGAAATGAAATGCAGTGCGGATTGGATGACAGGCACCCTAGGCACCCAGGATCGGCTTTAGTTTCACGTGTATCTCTTAAGCCGGCAGAGAAAACCCACCTGATATGCGCTCCACACAATTGAATAGAGACGCCGTTGATTTTCTATGGGAATTGCAGAAATGACTTCTAAGCCTCAAAATAATGACTTTTTTTCCTAAGGTGGTAGGAATGAAACTCAGTGCGGGCTGGATGGGGTCCCCCCTGGGCACCGCAGACCTAAGCTTGTTTAACTCCTACCTCTTAAAGGGACCGAGAAAAAATGACCTTTTCTGCACTCCAATGTAAGTCAATGGGGCGATTTTTTGGCTATGTGCTAGAAATGAAATGCAGTGCGGATTGGATGACAGGCACCCTAGGCACCCAGGATCGGCTTTAGTTTCACGTGTATCTCTTAAGCCGGCAGAGAAAACCCACCTGATATGCGCTCCACACAATTGAATAGAGACGCCGTTGATTTTCTAGGGGAATTGCAGAAATGACTTCTAAGCCTCAAAATAATGACTTTTTTTCCTAAGGTGGTAGGAATGAAACTCAGTGCGGGCTGGATGGGGTCCCCCCTGGGCACCGCAGACCTAAGCTTGTTTAACTCCTACCTCTTAAAGGGACCGAGAAAAAATGACCTTTTCTGCACTCCAATGTAAGTCAATGGGGCGATTTTTTGGCTATGTGCTAGAAATGAAATGCAGTGCGGATTGGATGACAGGCACCCTAGGCACCCAGGATCGGCTTTAGTTTCACGTGTATCTCTTAAGCCGGCAGAGAAAACCCACCTGATATGCGCTCCACACAATTGAATAGAGACGCCGTTGATTTTCTATGGGAATTGCAGAAATGACTTCTAAGCCTCAAAATAATGACTTTTTTTCCTAAGGTGGTAGGAATGAAACTCAGTGCGGGCTGGATGGGGTCCCCCCTGGGCACCGCAGACCTAAGCTTGTTTAACTCCTACCTCTTAAAGGGACCGAGAAAAAATGACCTTTTCTGCACTCCAATGTAAGTCAATGGGGCGATTTTTTGGCTATGTGCTAGAAATGAAATGCAGTGCGGATTGGATGACAGGCACCCTAGGCACCCAGGATCGGCTTTAGTTTCACGTGTATCTCTTAAGCCGGCAGAGAAAACCCACCTGATATGCGCTCCACACAATTGAATAGAGACGCCGTTGATTTTCTATGGGAATTGCAGAAATGACTTCTAAGCCTCAAAATAATGACTTTTTTTCCTAAGGTGGTAGGAATGAAACTCAGTGCGGGCTGGATGGGGTCCCCCCTGGGCACCGCAGACCTAAGCTTGTTTAACTCCTACCTCTTAAAGGGACCGAGAAAAAATGACCTTTTCTGCACTCCAATGTAAGTCAATGGGGCGATTTTTTGGCTATGTGCTAGAAATGAAATGCAGTGCGGATTGGATGACAGGCACCCTAGGCACCCAGGATCGGCTTTAGTTTCACGTGTATCTCTTAAGCCGGCAGAGAAAACCCACCTGATATGCGCTCCACACAATTGAATAGAGACGCCGTTGATTTTCTATGGGAATTGCAGAAATGACTTCTAAGCCTCAAAATAATGACTTTTTTTCCTAAGGTGGTAGGAATGAAACTCAGTGCGGGCTGGATGGGGTCCCCCCTGGGCACCGCAGACCTAAGCTTGTTTAACTCCTACCTCTTAAAGGGACCGAGAAAAAATGACCTTTTCTGCACTCCAATGTAAGTCAATGGGGCGATTTTTTGGCTATGTGCTAGAAATGAAATGCAGTGCGGATTGGATGACAGGCACCCTAGGCACCCAGGATCGGCTTTAGTTTCACGTGTATCTCTTAAGCCGGCAGAGAAAACCCACCTGATATGCGCTCCACACAATTGAATAGAGACGCCGTTGATTTTCTATGGGAATTGCAGAAATGACTTCTAAGCCTCAAAATAATGACTTTTTTTCCTAAGGTGGTAGGAATGAAACTCAGTGCGGGCTGGATGGGGTCCCCCCTGGGCACCGCAGACCTAAGCTTGTTTAACTCCTACCTCTTAAAGGGACCGAGAAAAAATGACCTTTTCTGCACTCCAATGTAAGTCAATGGGGCGATTTTTTGGCTATGTGCTAGAAATGAAATGCAGTGCGGATTGGATGACAGGCACCCTAGGCACCCAGGATCGGCTTTAGTTTCACGTGTATCTCTTAAGCCGGCAGAGAAAACCCACCTGATATGCGCTCCACACAATTGAATAGAGACGCCGTTGATTTTCTATGGGAATTGCAGAAATGACTTCTAAGCCTCAAAATAATGACTTTTTTTCCTAAGGTGGTAGGAATGAAACTCAGTGCGGGCTGGATGGGGTCCCCCCTGGGCACCGCAGACCTAAGCTTGTTTAACTCCTACCTCTTAAAGGGACCGAGAAAAAATGACCTTTTCTGCACTCCAATGTAAGTCAATGGGGCGATTTTTTGGCTATGTGCTAGAAATGAAATGCAGTGCGGATTGGATGACAGGCACCCTAGGCACCCAGGATCGGCTTTAGTTTCACGTGTATCTCTTAAGCCGGCAGAGAAAACCCACCTGATATGCGCTCCACACAATTGAATAGAGACGCCGTTGATTTTCTATGGGAATTGCAGAAATGACTTCTAAGCCTCAAAATAATGACTTTTTTTCCTAAGGTGGTAGGAATGAAACTCAGTGCGGGCTGGATGGGGTCCCCCCTGGGCACCGCAGACCTAAGCTTGTTTAACTCCTACCTCTTAAAGGGACCGAGAAAAAATGACCTTTTCTGCACTCCAATGTAAGTCAATGGGGCGATTTTTTGGCTATGTGCTAGAAATGAAATGCAGTGCGGATTGGATGACAGGCACCCTAGGCACCCAGGATCGGCTTTAGTTTCACGTGTATCTCTTAAGCCGGCAGAGAAAACCCACCTGATATGCGCTCCACACAATTGAATAGAGACGCCGTTGATTTTCTATGGGAATTGCAGAAATGACTTCTAAGCCTCAAAATAATGACTTTTTTTCCTAAGGTGGTAGGAATGAAACTCAGTGCGGGCTGGATGGGGTCCCCCCTGGGCACCGCAGACCTAAGCTTGTTTAACTCCTACCTCTTAAAGGGACCGAGAAAAAATGACCTTTTCTGCACTCCAATGTAAGTCAATGGGGCGATTTTTTGGCTATGTGCTAGAAATGAAATGCAGTGCGGATTGGATGACAGGCACCCTAGGCACCCAGGATCGGCTTTAGTTTCACGTGTATCTCTTAAGCCGGCAGAGAAAACCCACCTGATATGCGCTCCACACAATTGAATAGAGACGCCGTTGATTTTCTATGGGAATTGCAGAAATGACTTCTAAGCCTCAAAATAATGACTTTTTTTCCTAAGGTGGTAGGAATGAAACTCAGTGCGGGCTGGATGGGGTCCCCCCTGGGCACCGCAGACCTAAGCTTGTTTAACTCCTACCTCTTAAAGGGACCGAGAAAAAATGACCTTTTCTGCACTCCAATGTAAGTCAATGGGGCGATTTTTTGGCTATGTGCTAGAAATGAAATGCAGTGCGGATTGGATGACAGGCACCCTAGGCACCCAGGATCGGCTTTAGTTTCACGTGTATCTCTTAAGCCGGCAGAGAAAACCCACCTGATATGCGCTCCACACAATTGAATAGAGACGCCGTTGATTTTCTATGGGAATTGCAGAAATGACTTCTAAGCCTCAAAATAATGACTTTTTTTCCTAAGGTGGTAGGAATGAAACTCAGTGCGGGCTGGATGGGGTCCCCCCTGGGCACCGCAGACCTAAGCTTGTTTAACTCCTACCTCTTAAAGGGACCGAGAAAAAATGACCTTTTCTGCACTCCAATGTAAGTCAATGGGGCGATTTTTTGGCTATGTGCTAGAAATGAAATGCAGTGCGGATTGGATGACAGGCACCCTAGGCACCCAGGATCGGCTTTAGTTTCACGTGTATCTCTTAAGCCGGCAGAGAAAACCCACCTGATATGCGCTCCACACAATTGAATAGAGACGCCGTTGATTTTCTATGGGAATTGCAGAAATGACTTCTAAGCCTCAAAATAATGACTTTTTTTCCTAAGGTGGTAGGAATGAAACTCAGTGCGGGCTGGATGGGGTCCCCCCTGGGCACCGCAGACCTAAGCTTGTTTAACTCCTACCTCTTAAAGGGACCGAGAAAAAATGACCTTTTCTGCACTCCAATGTAAGTCAATGGGGCGATTTTTTGGCTATGTGCTAGAAATGAAATGCAGTGCGGATTGGATGACAGGCACCCTAGGCACCCAGGATCGGCTTTAGTTTCACGTGTATCTCTTAAGCCGGCAGAGAAAACCCACCTGATATGCGCTCCACACAATTGAATAGAGACGCCGTTGATTTTCTATGGGAATTGCAGAAATGACTTCTAAGCCTCAAAATAATGACTTTTTTTCCTAAGGTGGTAGGAATGAAACTCAGTGCGGGCTGGATGGGGTCCCCCCTGGGCACCGCAGACCTAAGCTTGTTTAACTCCTACCTCTTAAAGGGACCGAGAAAAAATGACCTTTTCTGCACTCCAATGTAAGTCAATGGGGCGATTTTTTGGCTATGTGCTAGAAATGAAATGCAGTGCGGATTGGATGACAGGCACCCTAGGCACCCAGGATCGGCTTTAGTTTCACGTGTATCTCTTAAGCCGGCAGAGAAAACCCACCTGATATGCGCTCCACACAATTGAATAGAGACGCCGTTGATTTTCTATGGGAATTGCAGAAATGACTTCTAAGCCTCAAAATAATGACTTTTTTTCCTAAGGTGGTAGGAATGAAACTCAGTGCGGGCTGGATGGGGTCCCCCCTGGGCACCGCAGACCTAAGCTTGTTTAACTCCTACCTCTTAAAGGGACCGAGAAAAAATGACCTTTTCTGCACTCCAATGTAAGTCAATGGGGCGATTTTTGGCTATGTGCTAGAAATGAAATGCAGTGCGGATTGGATGACAGGCACCCTAGGCACCCAGGATCGGCTTTAGTTTCACGTGTATCTCTTAAGCCGGCAGAGAAAACCCACCTGATATGCGCTCCACACAATTGAATAGAGACGCCGTTGATTTTCTATGGGTGCCTAGGGTGCCTGTCATCCAATCCGCACTGCATTTCATTTCTAGCACATAGCCAAAAAATCGCCCCATTGACTTACATTGGAGTGCAGAAAAGGTCATTTTTTCTCGGTCCCTTTAAGAGGTAGGAGTTAAACAAGCTTAGGTCTGCGGTGCCCAGGGGGGACCCCATCCAGCCCGCACTGAGTTTCATTCCTACCACCTTAGGAAAAAAAGTCATTATTTTGAGGCTTAGAAGTCATTTCTGCAATTCCCATAGAAAATCAACGGCGTCTCTATTCAATTGTGTGGAGCGCATATCAGGTGGGTTTTCTCTGCCGGCTTAAGAGATACACGTGAAACTAAAGCCGATCCTGGGTGCCTAGGGTGCCTGTCATCCAATCCGCACTGCATTTCATTTCTAGCACATAGCCAAAAAATCGCCCCATTGACTTACATTGGAGTGCAGAAAAGGTCATTTTTTCTCGGTCCCTTTAAGAGGTAGGAGTTAAACAAGCTTAGGTCTGCGGTGCCCAGGGGGGACCCCATCCAGCCCGCACTGAGTTTCATTCCTACCACCTTAGGAAAAAAAGTCATTATTTTGAGGCTTAGAAGTCATTTCTGCAATTCCCATAGAAAATCAACGGCGTCTCTATTCAATTGTGTGGAGCGCATATCAGGTGGGTTTTCTCTGCCGGCTTAAGAGATACACGTGAAACTAAAGCCGATCCTGGGTGCCTAGGGTGCCTGTCATCCAATCCGCACTGCATTTCATTTCTAGCACATAGCCAAAAAATCGCCCCATTGACTTACATTGGAGTGCAGAAAAGGTCATTTTTTCTCGGTCCCTTTAAGAGGTAGGAGTTAAACAAGCTTAGGTCTGCGGTGCCCAGGGGGGACCCCATCCAGCCCGCACTGAGTTTCATTCCTACCACCTTAGGAAAAAAAGTCATTATTTTGAGGCTTAGAAGTCATTTCTGCAATTCCCATAGAAAATCAACGGCGTCTCTATTCAATTGTGTGGAGCGCATATCAGGTGGGTTTTCTCTGCCGGCTTAAGAGATACACGTGAAACTAAAGCCGATCCTGGGTGCCTAGGGTGCCTGTCATCCAATCCGCACTGAATTTCATTTCTAGCACATAGCCAAAAAATCGCCCCATTGACTTACATTGGAGTGCAGAAAAGGTCATTTTTTCGCGGTCCCTTTAAGAGGTAGGAGTTAAACAAGCTTAGGTCTGCGGTGCCCAGGGGGGACCCCATCCAGCCCGCACTGAGTTTCATTCCTACCACCTTAGGAAAAAAAGTCATTATTTTGAGGCTTAGAAGTCATTTCTGCAATTCCCATAGAAAATCAACGGCGTCTCTATTCAATTGTGTGGAGCGCATATCAGGTGGGTTTTCTCTGCCGGCTTAAGAGATACACGTGAAACTAAAGCCGATCCTGGGTGCCTAGGGTGCCTGTCATCCAATCCGCACTGCATTTCATTTCTAGCACATAGCCAAAAAATCGCCCCATTGACTTACATTGGAGTGCAGAAAAGGTCATTTTTTCTCGGTCCCTTTAAGAGGTAGGAGTTAAACAAGCGTAGGTCTGCGGTGCCCAGGGGGGACCCCATCCAGCCCGCACTGAGTTTCATTCCTACCACCTTAGGAAAAAAAGTCATTATTTTGAGGCTTAGAAGTCATTTCTGCAATTCCCATAGAAAATCAACGGCGTCTCTATTCAATTGTGTGGAGCGCATATCAGGTGGGTTTTCTCTGCCGGCTTAAGAGATACACGTGAAACTAAAGCCGATCCTGGGTGCCTAGGGTGCCTGTCATCCAATCCGCACTGAATTTCATTTCTAGCACATAGCCAAAAAATCGCCCCATTGACTTACATTGGAGTGCAGAAAAGGTCATTTTTTCTCGGTCCCTTTAAGAGGTAGGAGTTAAACAAGCTTAGGTCTGCGGTGCCCAGGGGGGACCCCATCCAGCCCGCACTGAGTTTCATTCCTACCACCTGAGGAAAAAAAGTCATTATTTTGAGGCTTAGAAGTCATTTCTGCAATTCCCATAGAAAATCAACGGCGTCTCTATTCAATTGTGTGGAGCGCATATCAGGTGGGTTTTCTCTGCCGGCTTAAGAGATACACGTGAAACTAAAGCCGATCCTGGGTGCCTAGGGTGCCTGTCATCCAATCCGCACTGCATTTCATTTCTAGCACATAGCCAAAAAATCGCCCCATTGACTTACATTGGAGTGCAGAAAAGGTCATTTTTTCTCGGTCCCTTTAAGAGGTAGGAGTTAAACAAGCTTAGGTCTGCGGTGCCCAGGGGGGACCCCATCCAGCCCGCACTGAGTTTCATTCCTACCACCTTAGGAAAAAAAGTCATTATTTTGAGGCTTAGAAGTCATTTCTGCAATTCCCATAGAAAATCAACGGCGTCTCTATTCAATTGTGTGGAGCGCATATCAGGTGGGTTTTCTCTGCCGGCTTAAGAGATACACGTTAAACTAAAGCCGATCCTGGGTGCCTAGGGTGCCTGTCATCCAATCCGCACTGAATTTCATTTCTAGCACATAGCCAAAAAATCGCCCCATTGACTTACATTGGAGTGCAGAAAAGGTCATTTTTTCTCGGTCCCTTTAAGAGGTAGGAGTTAAACAAGCTTAGGTCTGCGGTGCCCAGGGGGGACCCCATCCAGCCCGCACTGAGTTTCATTCCTACCACCTTAGGAAAAAAAGTCATTATTTTGAGGCTTAGAAGTCATTTCTGCAATTCCCATAGAAAATCAACGGCGTCTCTATTCAATTGTGTGGAGCGCATATCAGGTGGGTTTTCTCTGCCGGCTTAAGAGATACACGTGAAACTAAAGCCGATCCTGGGTGCCTAGGGTGCCTGTCATCCAATCCGCACTGAATTTCATTTCTAGCACATAGCCAAAAAATCGCCCCATTGACTTACATTGGAGTGCAGAAAAGGTCATTTTTTCTCGGTCCCTTTAAGAGGTAGGAGTTAAACAAGCTTAGGTCTGCGGTGCCCAGGGGGGACCCCATCCAGCCCGCACTGAGTTTCATTCCTACCACCTTAGGAAAAAAAGTCATTATTTTGAGGCTTAGAAGTCATTTCTGCAATTCCCATAGAAAATCAACGGCGTCTCTATTCAATTGTGTGGAGCGCATATCAGGTGGGTTTTCTCTGCCGGCTTAAGAGATACACGTGAAACTAAAGCCGATCCTGGGTGCCTAGGGTGCCTGTCATCCAATCCGCACTGAATTTCATTTCTAGCACATAGCCAAAAAATCGCCCCATTGACTTACATTGGAGTGCAGAAAAGGTCATTTTTTCTCGGTCCCTTTAAGAGGTAGGAGTTAAACAAGCTTAGGTCTGCGGTGCCCAGGGGGGACCCCATCCAGCCCGCACTGAGTTTCATTCCTACCACCTTAGGAAAAAAAGTCATTATTTTGAGGCTTAGAAGTCATTTCTGCAATTCCCATAGAAAATCAACGGCGTCTCTATTCAATTGTGTGGAGCGCATATCAGGTGGGTTTTCTCTGCCGGCTTAAGAGATACACGTGAAACTAAAGCCGATCCTGGGTGCCTAGGGTGCCTGTCATCCAATCCGCACTGAATTTCATTTCTAGCACATAGCCAAAAAATCGCCCCATTGACTTACATTGGAGTGCAGAAAAGGTCATTTTTTCTCGGTCCCTTTAAGAGGTAGGAGTTAAACAAGCTTAGGTCTGCGGTGCCCAGGGGGGACCCCATCCAGCCCGCACTGAGTTTCATTCCTACCACCTTAGGAAAAAAAGTCATTATTTTGAGGCTTAGAAGTCATTTCTGCAATTCCCATAGAAAATCAACGGCGTCTCTATTCAATTGTGTGGAGCGCATATCAGGTGGGTTTTCTCTGCCGGCTTAAGAGATACACGTGAAACTAAAGCCGATCCTGGGTGCCTAGGGTGCCTGTCATCCAATCCGCACTGAATTTCATTTCTAGCACATAGCCAAAAAATCGCCCCATTGACTTACATTGGAGTGCAGAAAAGGTCATTTTTTCTCGGTCCCTTTAAGAGGTAGGAGTTAAACAAGCTTAGGTCTGCGGTGCCCAGGGGGGACCCCATCCAGCCCGCACTGAGTTTCATTCCTACCACCTTAGGAAAAAAAGTCATTATTTTGAGGCTTAGAAGTCATTTCTGCAATTCCCATAGAAAATCAACGGCGTCTCTATTCAATTGTGTGGAGCGCATATCAGGTGGGTTTTCTCTGCCGGCTTAAGAGATACACGTGAAACTAAAGCCGATCCTGGGTGCCTAGGGTGCCTGTCATCCAATCCGCACTGAATTTCATTTCTAGCACATAGCCAAAAAATCGCCCCATTGACTTACATTGGAGTGCAGAAAAGGTCATTTTTTCTCGGTCCCTTTAAGAGGTAGGAGTTAAACAAGCTTAGGTCTGCGGTGCCCAGGGGGGACCCCATCCAGCCCGCACTGAGTTTCATTCCTACCACCTTAGGAAAAAAAGTCATTATTTTGAGGCTTAGAAGTCATTTCTGCAATTCCCATAGAAAATCAACGGCGTCTCTATTCAATTGTGTGGAGCGCATATCAGGTGGGTTTTCTCTGCCGGCTTAAGAGATACACGTGAAACTAAAGCCGATCCTGGGTGCCTAGGGTGCCTGTCATCCAATCCGCACTGAATTTCATTTCTAGCACATAGCCAAAAAATCGCCCCATTGACTTACATTGGAGTGCAGAAAAGGTCATTTTTTCTCGGTCCCTTTAAGAGGTAGGAGTTAAACAAGCTTAGGTCTGCGGTGCCCAGGGGGGACCCCATCCAGCCCGCACTGAGTTTCATTCCTACCACCTTAGGAAAAAAAGTCATTATTTTGAGGCTTAGAAGTCATTTCTGCAATTCCCATAGAAAATCAACGGCGTCTCTATTCAATTGTGTGGAGCGCATATCAGGTGGGTTTTCTCTGCCGGCTTAAGAGATACACGTGAAACTAAAGCCGATCCTGGGTGCCTAGGGTGCCTGTCATCCAATCCGCACTGAATTTCATTTCTAGCACATAGCCAAAAAATCGCCCCATTGACTTACATTGGAGTGCAGAAAAGGTCATTTTTTCTCGGTCCCTTTAAGAGGTAGGAGTTAAACAAGCTTAGGTCTGCGGTGCCCAGGGGGGACCCCATCCAGCCCGCACTGAGTTTCATTCCTACCACCTTAGGAAAAAAAGTCATTATTTTGAGGCTTAGAAGTCATTTCTGCAATTCCCATAGAAAATCAACGGCGTCTCTATTCAATTGTGTGGAGCGCATATCAGGTGGGTTTTCTCTGCCGGCTTAAGAGATACACGTGAAACTAAAGCCGATCCTGGGTGCCTAGGGTGCCTGTCATCCAATCCGCACTGAATTTCATTTCTAGCACATAGCCAAAAAATCGCCCCATTGACTTACATTGGAGTGCAGAAAAGGTCATTTTTTCTCGGTCCCTTTAAGAGGTAGGAGTTAAACAAGCTTAGGTCTGCGGTGCCCAGGGGGGACCCCATCCAGCCCGCACTGAGTTTCATTCCTACCACCTTAGGAAAAAAAGTCATTATTTTGAGGCTTAGAAGTCATTTCTGCAATTCCCATAGAAAATCAACGGCGTCTCTATTCAATTGTGTGGAGCGCATATCAGGTGGGTTTTCTCTGCCGGCTTAAGAGATACACGTGAAACTAAAGCCGATCCTGGGTGCCTAGGGTGCCTGTCATCCAATCCGCACTGAATTTCATTTCTAGCACATAGCCAAAAAATCGCCCCATTGACTTACATTGGAGTGCAGAAAAGGTCATTTTTTCTCGGTCCCTTTAAGAGGTAGGAGTTAAACAAGCTTAGGTCTGCGGTGCCCAGGGGGGACCCCATCCAGCCCGCACTGAGTTTCATTCCTACCACCTTAGGAAAAAAAGTCATTATTTTGAGGCTTAGAAGTCATTTCTGCAATTCCCATAGAAAATCAACGGCGTCTCTATTCAATTGTGTGGAGCGCATATCAGGTGGGTTTTCTCTGCCGGCTTAAGAGATACACGTGAAACTAAAGCCGATCCTGGGTGCCTAGGGTGCCTGTCATCCAATCCGCACTGAATTTCATTTCTAGCACATAGCCAAAAAATCGCCCCATTGACTTACATTGGAGTGCAGAAAAGGTCATTTTTTCTCGGTCCCTTTAAGAGGTAGGAGTTAAACAAGCTTAGGTCTGCGGTGCCCAGGGGGGACCCCATCCAGCCCGCACTGAGTTTCATTCCTACCACCTTAGGAAAAAAAGTCATTATTTTGAGGCTTAGAAGTCATTTCTGCAATTCCCATAGAAAATCAACGGCGTCTCTATTCAATTGTGTGGAGCGCATATCAGGTGGGTTTTCTCTGCCGGCTTAAGAGATACACGTGAAACTAAAGCCGATCCTGGGTGCCTAGGGTGCCTGTCATCCAATCCGCACTGAATTTCATTTCTAGCACATAGCCAAAAAATCGCCCCATTGACTTACATTGGAGTGCAGAAAAGGTCATTTTTTCTCGGTCCCTTTAAGAGGTAGGAGTTAAACAAGCTTAGGTCTGCGGTGCCCAGGGGGGACCCCATCCAGCCCGCACTGAGTTTCATTCCTACCACCTTAGGAAAAAAAGTCATTATTTTGAGGCTTAGAAGTCATTTCTGCAATTCCCATAGAAAATCAACGGCGTCTCTATTCAATTGTGTGGAGCGCATATCAGGTGGGTTTTCTCTGCCGGCTTAAGAGATACACGTGAAACTAAAGCCGATCCTGGGTGCCTAGGGTGCCTGTCATCCAATCCGCACTGAATTTCATTTCTAGCACATAGCCAAAAAATCGCCCCATTGACTTACATTGGAGTGCAGAAAAGGTCATTTTTTCTCGGTCCCTTTAAGAGGTAGGAGTTAAACAAGCTTAGGTCTGCGGTGCCCAGGGGGGACCCCATCCAGCCCGCACTGAGTTTCATTCCTACCACCTTAGGAAAAAAAGTCATTATTTTGAGGCTTAGAAGTCATTTCTGCAATTCCCATAGAAAATCAACGGCGTCTCTATTCAATTGTGTGGAGCGCATATCAGGTGGGTTTTCTCTGCCGGCTTAAGAGATACACGTGAAACTAAAGCCGATCCTGGGTGCCTAGGGTGCCTGTCATCCAATCCGCACTGAATTTCATTTCTAGCACATAGCCAAAAAATCGCCCCATTGACTTACATTGGAGTGCAGAAAAGGTCATTTTTTCTCGGTCCCTTTAAGAGGTAGGAGTTAAACAAGCTTAGGTCTGCGGTGCCCAGGGGGGACCCCATCCAGCCCGCACTGAGTTTCATTCCTACCACCTTAGGAAAAAAAGTCATTATTTTGAGGCTTAGAAGTCATTTCTGCAATTCCCATAGAAAATCAACGGCGTCTCTATTCAATTGTGTGGAGCGCATATCAGGTGGGTTTTCTCTGCCGGCTTAAGAGATACACGTGAAACTAAAGCCGATCCTGGGTGCCTAGGGTGCCTGTCATCCAATCCGCACTGAATTTCATTTCTAGCACATAGCCAAAAAATCGCCCCATTGACTTACATTGGAGTGCAGAAAAGGTCATTTTTTCTCGGTCCCTTTAAGAGGTAGGAGTTAAACAAGCTTAGGTCTGCGGTGCCCAGGGGGGACCCCATCCAGCCCGCACTGAGTTTCATTCCTACCACCTTAGGAAAAAAAGTCATTATTTTGAGGCTTAGAAGTCATTTCTGCAATTCCCATAGAAAATCAACGGCGTCTCTATTCAATTGTGTGGAGCGCATATCAGGTGGGTTTTCTCTGCCGGCTTAAGAGATACACGTGAAACTAAAGCCGATCCTGGGTGCCTAGGGTGCCTGTCATCCAATCCGCACTGAATTTCATTTCTAGCACATAGCCAAAAAATCGCCCCATTGACTTACATTGGAGTGCAGAAAAGGTCATTTTTTCTCGGTCCCTTTAAGAGGTAGGAGTTAAACAAGCTTAGGTCTGCGGTGCCCAGGGGGGACCCCATCCAGCCCGCACTGAGTTTCATTCCTACCACCTTAGGAAAAAAAGTCATTATTTTGAGGCTTAGAAGTCATTTCTGCAATTCCCATAGAAAATCAACGGCGTCTCTATTCAATTGTGTGGAGCGCATATCAGGTGGGTTTTCTCTGCCGGCTTAAGAGATACACGTGAAACTAAAGCCGATCCTGGGTGCCTAGGGTGCCTGTCATCCAATCCGCACTGAATTTCATTTCTAGCACATAGCCAAAAAATCGCCCCATTGACTTACATTGGAGTGCAGAAAAGGTCATTTTTTCTCGGTCCCTTTAAGAGGTAGGAGTTAAACAAGCTTAGGTCTGCGGTGCCCAGGGGGGACCCCATCCAGCCCGCACTGAGTTTCATTCCTACCACCTTAGGAAAAAAAGTCATTATTTTGAGGCTTAGAAGTCATTTCTGCAATTCCCATAGAAAATCAACGGCGTCTCTATTCAATTGTGTGGAGCGCATATCAGGTGGGTTTTCTCTGCCGGCTTAAGAGATACACGTGAAACTAAAGCCGATCCTGGGTGCCTAGGGTGCCTGTCATCCAATCCGCACTGAATTTCATTTCTAGCACATAGCCAAAAAATCGCCCCATTGACTTACATTGGAGTGCAGAAAAGGTCATTTTTTCTCGGTCCCTTTAAGAGGTAGGAGTTAAACAAGCTTAGGTCTGCGGTGCCCAGGGGGGACCCCATCCAGCCCGCACTGAGTTTCATTCCTACCACCTTAGGAAAAAAAGTCATTATTTTGAGGCTTAGAAGTCATTTCTGCAATTCCCATAGAAAATCAACGGCGTCTCTATTCAATTGTGTGGAGCGCATATCAGGTGGGTTTTCTCTGCCGGCTTAAGAGATACACGTGAAACTAAAGCCGATCCTGGGTGCCTAGGGTGCCTGTCATCCAATCCGCACTGAATTTCATTTCTAGCACATAGCCAAAAAATCGCCCCATTGACTTACATTGGAGTGCAGAAAAGGTCATTTTTTCTCGGTCCCTTTAAGAGGTAGGAGTTAAACAAGCTTAGGTCTGCGGTGCCCAGGGGGGACCCCATCCAGCCCGCACTGAGTTTCATTCCTACCACCTTAGGAAAAAAAGTCATTATTTTGAGGCTTAGAAGTCATTTCTGCAATTCCCATAGAAAATCAACGGCGTCTCTATTCAATTGTGTGGAGCGCATATCAGGTGGGTTTTCTCTGCCGGCTTAAGAGATACACGTGAAACTAAAGCCGATCCTGGGTGCCTAGGGTGCCTGTCATCCAATCCGCACTGAATTTCATTTCTAGCACATAGCCAAAAAATCGCCCCATTGACTTACATTGGAGTGCAGAAAAGGTCATTTTTTCTCGGTCCCTTTAAGAGGTAGGAGTTAAACAAGCTTAGGTCTGCGGTGCCCAGGGGGGACCCCATCCAGCCCGCACTGAGTTTCATTCCTACCACCTTAGGAAAAAAAGTCATTATTTTGAGGCTTAGAAGTCATTTCTGCAATTCCCATAGAAAATCAACGGCGTCTCTATTCAATTGTGTGGAGCGCATATCAGGTGGGTTTTCTCTGCCGGCTTAAGAGATACACGTGAAACTAAAGCCGATCCTGGGTGCCTAGGGTGCCTGTCATCCAATCCGCACTGAATTTCATTTCTAGCACATAGCCAAAAAATCGCCCCATTGACTTACATTGGAGTGCAGAAAAGGTCATTTTTTCTCGGTCCCTTTAAGAGGTAGGAGTTAAACAAGCTTAGGTCTGCGGTGCCCAGGGGGGACCCCATCCAGCCCGCACTGAGTTTCATTCCTACCACCTTAGGAAAAAAAGTCATTATTTTGAGGCTTAGAAGTCATTTCTGCAATTCCCATAGAAAATCAACGGCGTCTCTATTCAATTGTGTGGAGCGCATATCAGGTGGGTTTTCTCTGCCGGCTTAAGAGATACACGTGAAACTAAAGCCGATCCTGGGTGCCTAGGGTGCCTGTCATCCAATCCGCACTGAATTTCATTTCTAGCACATAGCCAAAAAATCGCCCCATTGACTTACATTGGAGTGCAGAAAAGGTCATTTTTTCTCGGTCCCTTTAAGAGGTAGGAGTTAAACAAGCTTAGGTCTGCGGTGCCCAGGGGGGACCCCATCCAGCCCGCACTGAGTTTCATTCCTACCACCTTAGGAAAAAAAGTCATTATTTTGAGGCTTAGAAGTCATTTCTGCAATTCCCATAGAAAATCAACGGCGTCTCTATTCAATTGTGTGGAGCGCATATCAGGTGGGTTTTCTCTGCCGGCTTAAGAGATACACGTGAAACTAAAGCCGATCCTGGGTGCCTAGGGTGCCTGTCATCCAATCCGCACTGAATTTCATTTCTAGCACATAGCCAAAAAATCGCCCCATTGACTTACATTGGAGTGCAGAAAAGGTCATTTTTTCTCGGTCCCTTTAAGAGGTAGGAGTTAAACAAGCTTAGGTCTGCGGTGCCCAGGGGGGACCCCATCCAGCCCGCACTGAGTTTCATTCCTACCACCTTAGGAAAAAAAGTCATTATTTTGAGGCTTTGAAGTCATTTCTGCAATTCCCATAGAAAATCAACGGCGTCTCTATTCAATTGTGTGGAGCGCATATCAGGTGGGTTTTCTCTGCCGGCTTAAGAGATACACGTGAAACTAAAGCCGATCCTGGGTGCCTAGGGTGCCTGTCATCCAATCCGCACTGAATTTCATTTCTAGCACATAGCCAAAAAATCGCCCCATTGACTTACATTGGAGTGCAGAAAAGGTCATTTTTTCTCGGTCCCTTTAAGAGGTAGGAGTTAAACAAGCTTAGGTCTGCGGTGCCCAGGGGGGACCCCATCCAGCCCGCACTGAGTTTCATTCCTACCACCTTAGGAAAAAAAGTCATTATTTTGAGGCTTAGAAGTCATTTCTGCAATTCCCATAGAAAATCAACGGCGTCTCTATTCAATTGTGTGGAGCGCATATCAGGTGGGTTTTCTCTGCCGGCTTAAGAGATACACGTGAAACTAAAGCCGATCCTGGGTGCCTAGGGTGCCTGTCATCCAATCCGCACTGAATTTCATTTCTAGCACATAGCCAAAAAATCGCCCCATTGACTTACATTGGAGTGCAGAAAAGGTCATTTTTTCTCGGTCCCTTTAAGAGGTAGGAGTTAAACAAGCTTAGGTCTGCGGTGCCCAGGGGGGACCCCATCCAGCCCGCACTGAGTTTCATTCCTACCACCTTAGGAAAAAAAGTCATTATTTTGAGGCTTAGAAGTCATTTCTGCAATTCCCATAGAAAATCAACGGCGTCTCTATTCAATTGTGTGGAGCGCATATCAGGTGGGTTTTCTCTGCCGGCTTAAGAGATACACGTGAAACTAAAGCCGATCCTGGGTGCCTAGGGTGCCTGTCATCCAATCCGCACTGAATTTCATTTCTAGCACATAGCCAAAAAATCGCCCCATTGACTTACATTGGAGTGCAGAAAAGGTCATTTTTTCTCGGTCCCTTTAAGAGGTAGGAGTTAAACAAGCTTAGGTCTGCGGTGCCCAGGGGGGACCCCATCCAGCCCGCACTGAGTTTCATTCCTACCACCTTAGGAAAAAAAGTCATTATTTTGAGGCTTAGAAGTCATTTCTGCAATTCCCATAGAAAATCAACGGCGTCTCTATTCAATTGTGTGGAGCGCATATCAGGTGGGTTTTCTCTGCCGGCTTAAGAGATACACGTGAAACTAAAGCCGATCCTGGGTGCCTAGGGTGCCTGTCATCCAATCCGCACTGAATTTCATTTCTAGCACATAGCCAAAAAATCGCCCCATTGACTTACATTGGAGTGCAGAAAAGGTCATTTTTTCTCGGTCCCTTTAAGAGGTAGGAGTTAAACAAGCTTAGGTCTGCGGTGCCCAGGGGGGACCCCATCCAGCCCGCACTGAGTTTCATTCCTACCACCTTAGGAAAAAAAGTCATTATTTTGAGGCTTAGAAGTCATTTCTGCAATTCCCATAGAAAATCAACGGCGTCTCTATTCAATTGTGTGGAGCGCATATCAGGTGGGTTTTCTCTGCCGGCTTAAGAGATACACGTGAAACTAAAGCCGATCCTGGGTGCCTAGGGTGCCTGTCATCCAATCCGCACTGAATTTCATTTCTAGCACATAGCCAAAAAATCGCCCCATTGACTTACATTGGAGTGCAGAAAAGGTCATTTTTTCTCGGTCCCTTTAAGAGGTAGGAGTTAAACAAGCTTAGGTCTGCGGTGCCCAGGGGGGACCCCATCCAGCCCGCACTGAGTTTCATTCCTACCACCTTAGGAAAAAAAGTCATTATTTTGAGGCTTAGAAGTCATTTCTGCAATTCCCATAGAAAATCAACGGCGTCTCTATTCAATTGTGTGGAGCGCATATCAGGTGGGTTTTCTCTGCCGGCTTAAGAGATACACGTGAAACTAAAGCCGATCCTGGGTGCCTAGGGTGCCTGTCATCCAATCCGCACTGAATTTCATTTCTAGCACATAGCCAAAAAATCGCCCCATTGACTTACATTGGAGTGCAGAAAAGGTCATTTTTTCTCGGTCCCTTTAAGAGGTAGGAGTTAAACAAGCTTAGGTCTGCGGTGCCCAGGGGGGACCCCATCCAGCCCGCACTGAGTTTCATTCCTACCACCTTAGGAAAAAAAGTCATTATTTTGAGGCTTAGAAGTCATTTCTGCAATTCCCATAGAAAATCAACGGCGTCTCTATTCAATTGTGTGGAGCGCATATCAGGTGGGTTTTCTCTGCCGGCTTAAGAGATACACGTGAAACTAAAGCCGATCCTGGGTGCCTAGGGTGCCTGTCATCCAATCCGCACTGAATTTCATTTCTAGCACATAGCCAAAAAATCGCCCCATTGACTTACATTGGAGTGCAGAAAAGGTCATTTTTTCTCGGTCCCTTTAAGAGGTAGGAGTTAAACAAGCTTAGGTCTGCGGTGCCCAGGGGGGACCCCATCCAGCCCGCACTGAGTTTCATTCCTACCACCTTAGGAAAAAAAGTCATTATTTTGAGGCTTAGAAGTCATTTCTGCAATTCCCATAGAAAATCAACGGCGTCTCTATTCAATTGTGTGGAGCGCATATCAGGTGGGTTTTCTCTGCCGGCTTAAGAGATACACGTGAAACTAAAGCCGATCCTGGGTGCCTAGGGTGCCTGTCATCCAATCCGCACTGAATTTCATTTCTAGCACATAGCCAAAAAATCGCCCCATTGACTTACATTGGAGTGCAGAAAAGGTCATTTTTTCTCGGTCCCTTTAAGAGGTAGGAGTTAAACAAGCTTAGGTCTGCGGTGCCCAGGGGGGACCCCATCCAGCCCGCACTGAGTTTCATTCCTACCACCTTAGGAAAAAAAGTCATTATTTTGAGGCTTAGAAGTCATTTCTGCAATTCCCATAGAAAATCAACGGCGTCTCTATTCAATTGTGTGGAGCGCATATCAGGTGGGTTTTCTCTGCCGGCTTAAGAGATACACGTGAAACTAAAGCCGATCCTGGGTGCCTAGGGTGCCTGTCATCCAATCCGCACTGAATTTCATTTCTAGCACATAGCCAAAAAATCGCCCCATTGACTTACATTGGAGTGCAGAAAAGGTCATTTTTTCTCGGTCCCTTTAAGAGGTAGGAGTTAAACAAGCTTAGGTCTGCGGTGCCCAGGGGGGACCCCATCCAGCCCGCACTGAGTTTCATTCCTACCACCTTAGGAAAAAAAGTCATTATTTTGAGGCTTAGAAGTCATTTCTGCAATTCCCATAGAAAATCAACGGCGTCTCTATTCAAT
Source organism: Dendropsophus ebraccatus (assembly GCF_027789765.1). NCBI lineage: Eukaryota > Metazoa > Chordata > Amphibia > Anura > Hylidae > Dendropsophus > Dendropsophus ebraccatus. Next base: position 69,728 of record NW_027210085.1, on the reverse strand, counting down.
TGTGTGGAGCGCATATCAGGTGGGTTTTCTCTGCCGGCTTAAGAGATACACGTGAAACTAAAGCCGATCCTGGGTGCCTAGGGTGCCTGTCATCCAATCCGCACTGAATTTCATTTCTAGCACATAGCCAAAAAATCGCCCCATTGACTTACATTGGAGTGCAGAAAAGGTCATTTTTTCTCGGTCCCTTTAAGAGGTAGGAGTTAAACAAGCTTAGGTCTGCGGTGCCCAGGGGGGACCCCATCCAGCCCGCACTGAGTTTCATTCCTACCACCTTAGGAAAAAAAGTCATTATTTTGAGGCTTAGAAGTCATTTCTGCAATTCCCATAGAAAATCAACGGCGTCTCTATTCAATTGTGTGGAGCGCATATCAGGTGGGTTTTCTCTGCCGGCTTAAGAGATACACGTGAAACTAAAGCCGATCCTGGGTGCCTAGGGTGCCTGTCATCCAATCCGCACTGAATTTCATTTCTAGCACATAGCCAAAAAATCGCCCCATTGACTTACATTGGAGTGCAGAAAAGGTCATTTTTTCTCGGTCCCTTTAAGAGGTAGGAGTTAAACAAGCTTAGGTCTGCGGTGCCCAGGGGGGACCCCATCCAGCCCGCACTGAGTTTCATTCCTACCACCTTAGGAAAAAAAGTCATTATTTTGAGGCTTAGAAGTCATTTCTGCAATTCCCATATAAAATCAACGGCGTCTCTATTCAATTGTGTGGAGCGCATATCAGGTGGGTTTTCTCTGCCGGCTTAAGAGATACACGTGAAACTAAAGCCGATCCTGGGTGCCTAGGGTGCCTGTCATCCAATCCGCACTGCATTTCATTTCTAGCACATAGCCAAAAAATCGCCCCATTGACTTACATTGGAGTGCAGAAAAGGTCATTTTTTCTCGGTCCCTTTAAGAGGTAGGAGTTAAACAAGCTTAGGTCTGCGGTGCCCAGGGGGGACCCCATCCAGCCCGCACTGAGTTTCATTCCTACCACCTTAGGAAAAAAAGTCATTATTTTGAGGCTTAGAAGTCATTTCTGCAATTCCCATAGAAAATCAACGGCGTCTCTATTCAATTGTGTGGAGCGCATATCAGGTGGGTTTTCTCTGCCGGCTTAAGAGATACACGTGAAACTAAAGCCGATCCTGGGTGCCTAGGGTGCCTGTCATCCAATCCGCACTGAATTTCATTTCTAGCACATAGCCAAAAAATCGCCCCATTGACTTACATTGGAGTGCAGAAAAGGTCATTTTTTCTCGGTCCCTTTAAGAGGTAGGAGTTAAACAAGCTTAGGTCTGCGGTGCCCAGGGGGGACCCCATCCAGCCCGCACTGAGTTTCATTCCTACCACCTTAGGAAAAAAAGTCATTATTTTGAGGCTTAGAAGTCATTTCTGCAATTCCCATAGAAAATCAACGGCGTCTCTATTCAATTGTGTGGAGCGCATATCAGGTGGGTTTTCTCTGCCGGCTTAAGAGATACACGTGAAACTAAAGCCGATCCTGGGTGCCTAGGGTGCCTGTCATCCAATCCGCACTGAATTTCATTTCTAGCACATAGCCAAAAAATCGCCCCATTGACTTACATTGGAGTGCAGAAAAGGTCATTTTTTCTCGGTCCCTTTAAGAGGTAGGAGTTAAACAAGCTTAGGTCTGCGGTGCCCAGGGGGGACCCCATCCAGCCCGCACTGAGTTTCATTCCTACCACCTTAGGAAAAAAAGTCATTATTTTGAGGCTTAGAAGTCATTTCTGCAATTCCCATAGAAAATCAACGGCGTCTCTATTCAATTGTGTGGAGCGCATATCAGGTGGGTTTTCTCTGCCGGCTTAAGAGATACACGTGAAACTAAAGCCGATCCTGGGTGCCTAGGGTGCCTGTCATCCAATCCGCACTGAATTTCATTTCTAGCACATAGCCAAAAAATCGCCCCATTGACTTACATTGGAGTGCAGAAAAGAACATTTTTTCTCGGTCCCTTTAAGAGGTAGGAGTTAAACAAGCTTAGGTCTGCGGTGCCCAGGGGGGACCCCATCCAGCCCGCACTGAGTTTCATTCCTACCACCTTAGGAAAAAAAGTCATTATTTTGAGGCTTAGAAGTCATTTCTGCAATTCCCATAGAAAATCAATGGCGTCTCTATTCAATTGTGTGGAGCGCATATTAGGTGGGTTTTCTCTGCCGGCTTAAGAGATACACGTGAAACTAAAGCTGATCCTGGTTGCCTAGGGTGCCTGTCATCCAATCCTCACTGCATTTCATTTCTAGCACATAGCCAAAAAATCGCCCCATTGACTTACATTGGAGTGCAGAAAAGGTCATTTTTTCTCGGTCCCTTTAAGAGGTAGGAGTTAAACAAGCTTAGGTCTGCGGTGCCCAGGGGGGACCCCATCCAGCCCGCACTGAGTTTCATTCCTACCACCTTAGGAAAAAAAGTCATTATTTTGAGGCTTAGAAGTCATTTCTGCAATTCCCATAGAAAATCAACGGCGTCTCTATTCAATTGTGTGGAGCGCATATCAGGTGGGTTTTCTCTGCCGGCTTAAGAGATACACGTGAAACTAAAGCCGATCCTGGGTGCCTAGGGTGCCTGTCATCCAATCCGCACTGCATTTCATTTCTAGCACATAGCCAAAAAATCGCCCCATTGACTTACATTGGAGTGCAGAAAAGAACATTTTTTCTCGGTCCCTTTAAGAGGTAGGAGTTAAACAAGCTTAGGTCTGCGGTGCCCAGGGGGGACCCCATCCAGCCCGCACTGAGTTTCATTCCTACCACCTTAGGAAAAAAAGTCATTATTTTGAGGCTTAGAAGTCATTTCTGCAATTCCCATAGAAAATCAATGGCGTCTCTATTCAATTGTGTGGAGCGCATATTAGGTGGGTTTTCTCTGCCGGCTTAAGAGATACACGTGAAACTAAAGCTGATCCTGGGTGCCTAGGGTGCCTGTCATCCAATCCGCACTGCATTTCATTTCTAGCACATAGCCAAAAAATCGCCCCATTGACTTACATTGGAGTGCAGAAAAGGTCATTTTTTCTCGGTCCCTTTAAGAGGTAGGAGTTAAACAAGCTTAGGTCTGCGGTGCCCAGGGGGGACCCCATCCAGCCCGCACTGAGTTTCATTCCTACCACCTTAGGAAAAAAAGTCATTATTTTGAGGCTTAGAAGTCATTTCTGCAATTCCCATAGAAAAATCAACGGCGTCTCTATTCAATTGTGTGGAGCGCATATCAGGTGGGTTTTCTCTGCCGGCTTAAGAGATACACGTGAAACTAAAGCCGATCCTGGGTGCCTAGGGTGCCTGTCATCCAATCCGCACTGCATTTCATTTCTAGCACATAGCCAAAAAATCGCCCCATTGACTTACATTGGAGTGCAGAAAAGAACATTTTTTCTCGGTCCCTTTAAGAGGTAGGAGTTAAACAAGCTTAGGTCTGCGGTGCCCAGGGGGGACCCCATCCAGCCCGCACTGAGTTTCATTCCTACCACCTTAGGAAAAAAAGTCATTATTTTGAGGCTTAGAAGTCATTTCTGCAATTCCCATAGAAAATCAACGGCGTCTCTATTCAATTGTGTGGAGCGCATATTAGGTGGGTTTTCTCTGCCGGCTTAAGAGATACACGTGAAACTAAAGCTGATCCTGGGTGCCTAGGGTGCCTGTCATCCAATCCGCACTGCATTTCATTTCTAGCACATAGCCAAAAAATCGCCCAATTGACTTACATTGGAGTGCAGAAAAGGTCATTTTTTCTCGGTCCCTTTAAGAGGTAGGAGTTAAACAAGCTTAGGTCTGCGGTGCCCAGGGGGGACCCCATCCAGCCCGCACTGAGTTTCATTCCTACCACCTTAGGAAAAAAAGTCATTATTTTGAGGCTTAGAAGTCATTTCTGCAATTCCCATAGAAAATCAACGGCGTCTCTATTCAATTGTGTGGAGCGCATATTAGGTGGGTTTTCTCTGCCGGCTTAAGAGATACACGTGAAACTAAAGCTGATCCTGGGTGCCTAGGGTGCCTGTCATCCAATCCGCACTGCATTTCATTTCTAGCACATAGCCAAAAAATCGCCCCATTGACTTACATTGGAGTGCAGAAAAGGTCATTTTTTCTCGGTCCCTTTAAGAGGTAGGAGTTAAACAAGCTTAGGTCTGCGGTGCCCAGGGGGGACCCCATCCAGCCCGCACTGAGTTTCATTCCTACCACCTTAGGAAAAAAAGTCATTATTTTGAGGCTTAGAAGTCATTTCTGCAATTCCCATAGAAAATCAACGGCGTCTCTATTCAATTGTGTGGAGCGCATATCAGGTGGGTTTTCTCTGCCGGCTTAAGAGATACACGTGAAACTAAAGCCGATCCTGGGTGCCTAGGATGCCTGTCATCCAATCCGCACTGCATTTCATTTCTAGCACATAGCCAAAAAATCGCCCCATTGACTTACATTGGAGTGCAGAAAAGGTCATTTTTTCTCGGTCCCTTTAAGAGGTAGGAGTTAAACAAGCTTAGGTCTGCGGTGCCCAGGGGGGACCCCATCCAGCCCGTACTGAGTTTCATTCCTACCACCTTAGGAAAAAAAGTCATTATTTTGAGGCTTAGAAGTCATTTCTGCAATTCCCATAGAAAATCAACGGCGTCTCTATTCAATTGTGTGGAGCGCATATCAGGTGGGTTTTCTCTGCCGGCTTAAGAGATACACGTGAAACTAAAGCCGATCCTGGGTGCCTAGGGTGCCTGTCATCCAATCCGCACTGCATTTCATTTCTAGCACATAGCCAAAAAATCGCCCCATTGACTTACATTGGAGTGCAGAAAAGAACATTTTTTCTCGGTCCCTTTAAGAGGTAGGAGTTAAACAAGCTTAGGTCTGCGGTGCCCAGGGGGGACCCCATCCAGCCCGCACTGAGTTTCATTCCTACCACCTTAGGAAAAAAAGTCATTATTTTGAGGCTTAGAAGTCATTTCTGCAATTCCCATAGAAAATCAACGGCGTCTCTATTCAATTGAGTGGAGCGCATATCAGGTGGGTTTTCTCTGCCGGCTTAAGAGATACACGTGAAACTAAAGCCGATCCTGGGTGCCTAGGGTGCCTGTCATCCAATCCGCACTGCATTTCATTTCTAGCACATAGCCAAAAAATCGCCCCATTGACTTACATTGGAGTGCAGAAAAGAAAAATTTTTCTCGGTCCCTTTAAGAGGTAGGAGTTAAACAAGCTTAGGTCTGCGGTGCCCAGGGGGGACCCCATCCAGCCCGCACTGAGTTTCATTCCTACCACCTTAGGAAAAAAAGTCATTATTTTGAGGCTTAGAAGTCATTTCTGCAATTCCCATAGAAAATCAATGGCGTCTCTATTCAATTGTGTGGAGCGCATATTAGGTGGGTTTTCTCTGCCGGCTTAAGAGATACACGTGAAACTAAAGCTGATCCTGGGTGCCTAGGGTGCCTGTCATCCAATCCGCACTGCATTTCACTTCTAGCACATAGCCAAAAAATCGCCCCATTGACTTACATTGGAGTGCAGAAAAGAACATTTTTTCTCGGTCCCTTTAAGAGGTAGGAGTTAAACAAGCTTAGGTCTGCGGTGCCCAGGGGGGACCCCATCCAGCCCGCACTGAGTTTCATTCCTACCACCTTAGGAAAAAAAGTCATTATTTTGAGGCTTAGAAGTCATTTCTGCAATTCCCATAGAAAATCAATGGCGTCTCTATTCAATTGTGTGGAGCGCATATTAGGTGGGTTTTCTCTGCCGGCTTAAGAGATACACGTGAAACTAAAGCTGATCCTGGGTGCCTAGGGTGCCTGTCATCCAATCCGCACTGCATTTCATTTCTAGCACATAGCCAAAAAATCGCCCCATTGACTTACATTGGAGTGCAGAAAAGGTCATTTTTTCTCGGTCCCTTTAAGAGGTAGGAGTTAAACAAGCTTAGGTCTGCGGTGCCCAGGGGGGACCCCATCCAGCCCCCACTGAGTTTCATTCCTACCACCTTAGGAAAAAAAGTCATTATTTTGAGGCTTAGAAGTCATTTCTGCAATTCCCATAGAAAATCAATGGCGTCTCTATTCAATTGTGTGGAGCGCATATTAGGTGGGTTTTCTCTGCCGGCTTTAGAGATACACGTGAAACTAAAGCCGATCCTGGGTGCCTAGGATGCCTGTCATCCAATCCGCACTGCATTTCATTTCTAGCACATAGCCAAAAAATCGCCCCATTGACTTACATTGGAGTGCAGAAAAGGTCATTTTTTCTCGGTCCCTTTAAGAGGTAGGAGTTAAACAAGCTTAGGTCTGCGGTGCCCAGGGGGGATCCCATCCAGCCCGCACTGAGTTTCATTCCTACCACCTTAGGAAAAAAAGTCATTATTTTGAGGCTTAGAAGTCATTTCTGCAATTCCCATAGAAAATCAACGGCGTCTCTATTCAATTGTGTGGAGCGCATATCAGGTGGGTTTTCTCTGCCGGCTTAAGAGATACACGTGAAACTAAAGCCGATCCTGGGTGCCTAGGGTGCCTGTCATCCAATCCGCACTGCATTTCATTTCTAGCACATAGCCAAAAAATCGCCCCATTGACTTACATTGGAGTGCAGAAAAGAACATTTTTTCTCGGTCCCTTTAAGAGGTAGGAGTTAAACAAGCTTAGGTCTGCGGTGCCCAGGGGGGACCCCATCCAGCCCGCACTGAGTTTCATTCCTACCACCTTAGGAAAAAAAGTCATTATTTTGAGGCTTAGAAGTCATTTCTGCAATTCCCATAGAAAATCAATGGCGTCTCTATTCAATTGTGTGGAGCGCATATCAGGTGGGTTTTCTCTGCCGGCTTAAGAGATACACGTGAAACTAAAGCCGATCCTGGGTGCCTAGGGTGCCTGTCATCCAATCCGCACTGCATTTCATTTCTAGCACATAGCCAAAAAATCGCCCCATTGACTTACATTGGAGTGCAGAAAAGAAAAATTTTTCTCGGTCCCTTTAAGAGGTAGGAGTTAAACAAGCTTAGGTCTGCGGTGCCCAGGGGGGACCCCATCCAGCCCGCACTGAGTTTCATTCCTACCACCTTAGGAAAAAAAGTCATTATTTTGAGGCTTAGAAGTCATTTCTGCAATTCCCATAGAAAATCAATGGCGTCTCTATTCAATTGTGTGGAGCGCATATTAGGTTAGTTTTCTCTGCCGGCTTAAGAGATACACGTGAAACTAAAGCTGATCCTGGGTGCCTAGGGTGCCTGTCATCCAATCCGCACTGCATTTCACTTCTAGCACATAGCCAAAAAATCGCCCCATTGACTTACATTGGAGTGCAGAAAAGAACATTTTTTCTCGGTCCCTTTAAGAGGTAGGAGTTAAACAAGCTTAGGTCTGCGGTGCCCAGGGGGGACCCCATCCAGCCCGCACTGAGTTTCATTCCTACCACCTTAGGAAAAAAAGTCATTATTTTGAGGCTTAGAAGTCATTTCTGCAATTCCCATAGAAAATCAATGGCGTCTCTATTCAATTGTGTGGAGCGCATATTAGGTGGGTTTTCTCTGCCGGCTTAAGAGATACACGTGAAACTAAAGCTGATCCTGGGTGCCTAGGGTGCCTGTCATCCAATCCGCACTGCATTTCATTTCTAGCACATAGCCAAAAAATCGCCCCATTGACTTACATTGGAGTGCAGAAAAGGTCATTTTTTCTCGGTCCCTTTAAGAGGTAGGAGTTAAACAAGCTTAGGTCTGCGGTGCCCAGGGGGGACCCCAGCCAGCCCCCACTGAGTTTCATTCCTACCACCTTAGGAAAAAAAGTCATTATTTTGAGGCTTAGAAGTCATTTCTGCAATTCCCATAGAAAATCAACGGCGTCTCTATTCAATTGTGTGGAGCGCATATCAGGTGGGTTTTCTCTGCCGGCTTAAGAGATACACGTGAAACTAAAGCTGATCCTGGGTGCCTAGGGTGCCTGTCATCCAATCCGCACTGCATTTCATTTCTAGCACATAGCCAAAAAATCGCCCCATTGACTTACATTGGAGTGCAGAAAAGGTCATTTTTTCTCGGTCCCTTTAAGAGGTAGGAGTTAAACAAGCTTAGGTCTGCGGTGCCCAGGGGGGACCCCATCCAGCCCGCACTGAGTTTCATTCCTACCACCTTAGGAAAAAAAGTCATTATTTTGAGGCTTAGAAGTCATTTCTGCAATTCCCATAGAAAATCAACGGCGTCTCTATTCAATTGTGTGGAGCGCATATTAGGTGGGTTTTCTCTGCCGGCTTAAGAGATACACGTGAAACTAAAGCCGATCCTGGGTGCCTAGGGTGCCTGTCATCCAATCCGCACTGCATTTCATTTCTAGCACATAGCCAAAAAATCGCCCCATTGACTTACATTGGAGTGCAGAAAAGGTCATTTTTTCTCGGTCCCTTTAAGAGGTAGGAGTTAAACAAGCTTAGGTCTGCGGTGCCCAGGGGGGACCCCATCCAGCCCGCACTGAGTTTCATTCCTACCACCTTAGGAAAAAAAGTCATTATTTTGAGGCTTAGAAGTCATTTCTGCAATTCCCATAGAAAATCAACGGCGTCTCTATTCAATTGTGTGGAGCGCATATCAGGTGGGTTTTCTCTGCCGGCTTAAGAGATACACGTGAAACTAAAGCCGATCCTGGGTGCCTAGGGTGCCTGTCATCCAATCCGCACTGCATTTCATTTCTAGCACATAGCCAAAAAATCGCCCCATTGACTTACATTGGAGTGCAGAAAAGGTCATTTTTTCTCGGTCCCTTTAAGAGGTAGGAGTTAAACAAGCTTAGGTCTGCGGTGCCCAGGGGGGACCCCATCCAGCCCGCACTGAGTTTCATTCCTACCACCTTAGGAAAAAAAGTCATTATTTTGAGGCTTAGAAGTCATTTCTGCAATTCCCATAGAAAATCAACGGCGTCTCTATTCAATTGTGTGGAGCGCATATCAGGTGGGTTTTCTCTGCCGGCTTAAGAGATACACGTGAAACTAAAGCCGATCCTGGGTGCCTAGGATGCCTGTCATCCAATCCGCACTGCATTTCATTTCTAGCACATAGCCAAAAAATCGCCCCATTGACTTACATTGGAGTGCAGAAAAGGTCATTTTTTCTCGGTCCCTTTAAGAGGTAGGAGTTAAACAAGCTTAGGTCTGCGGTGCCCAGGGGGGACCCCATCCAGCCCGCACTGAGTTTCATTCCTACCACCTTAGGAAAAAAAGTCATTATTTTGAGGCTTAGAAGTCATTTCTGCAATTCCCATAGAAAATCAATGGCGTCTCTATTCAATTGTGTGGAGCGCATATTAGGTGGGTTTTCTCTGCCGGCTTAAGAGATACACGTGAAACTAAAGCTGATCCTGGGTGCCTAGGGTGCCTGTCATCCAATCCGCACTGCATTTCATTTCTAGCACATAGCCAAAAAATCGCCCCATTGACTTACATTGGAGTGCAGAAAAGGTCATTTTTTCTCGGTCCCTTTAAGAGGTAGGAGTTAAACAAGCTTAGGTCTGCGGTGCCCAGGGGGGACCCCATCCAGCCCCCACTGAGTTTCATTCCTACCACCTTAGGAAAAAAAGTCATTATTTTGAGGCTTAGAAGTCATTTCTGCAATTCCCATAGAAAATCAATGGCGTCTCTATTCAATTGTGTGGAGCGCATATTAGGTGGGTTTTCTCTGCCGGCTTAAGAGATACACGTGAAACTAAAGCTGATCCTGGGTGCCTAGGGTGCCTGTCATCCAATCCGCACTGCATTTCATTTCTAGCACATAGCCAAAAAATCGCCCCATTGACTTACATTGGAGTGCAGAAAAGGTCATTTTTTCTCGGTCCCTTTAAGAGGTAGGAGTTAAACAAGCTTAGGTCTGCGGTGCCCAGGGGGGACCCCATCCAGCCCGCACTGAGTTTCATTCCTACCACCTTAGGAAAAAAAGTCATTATTTTGAGGCTTAGAAGTCATTTCTGCAATTCCCATAGAAAATCAACGGCGTCTCTATTCAATTGTGTGGAGCGCATATTAGGTGGGTTTTCTCTGCCGGCTTAAGAGATACACGTGAAACTAAAGCCGATCCTGGGTGCCTAGGGTGCCTGTCATCCAATCCGCACTGCATTTCATTTCTAGCACATAGCCAAAAAATCGCCCCATTGACTTACATTGGAGTGCAGAAAAGGTCATTTTTTCTCGGTCCCTTTAAGAGGTAGGAGTTAAACAAGCTTAGGTCTGCGGTGCCCAGGGGGGACCCCATCCAGCCCGCACTGAGTTTCATTCCTACCACCTTAGGAAAAAAAGTCATTATTTTGAGGCTTAGAAGTCATTTCTGCAATTCCCATAGAAAATCAACGGCGTCTCTATTCAATTGTGTGGAGCGCATATCAGGTGGGTTTTCTCTGCCGGCTTAAGAGATACACGTGAAACTAAAGCCGATCCTGGGTGCCTAGGGTGCCTGTCATCCAATCCGCACTGCATTTCATTTCTAGCACATAGCCAAAAAATCGCCCCATTGACTTACATTGGAGTGCAGAAAAGGTCATTTTTTCTCGGTCCCTTTAAGAGGTAGGAGTTAAACAAGCTTAGGTCTGCGGTGCCCAGGGGGGACCCCATCCAGCCCGCACTGAGTTTCATTCCTACCACCTTAGGAAAAAAAGTCATTATTTTGAGGCTTAGAAGTCATTTCTGCAATTCCCATAGAAAATCAACGGCGTCTCTATTCAATTGTGTGGAGCGCATATCAGGTGGGTTTTCTCTGCCGGCTTAAGAGATACACGTGAAACTAAAGCCGATCCTGGGTGCCTAGGATGCCTGTCATCCAATCCGCACTGCATTTCATTTCTAGCACATAGCCAAAAAATCGCCCCATTGACTTACATTGGAGTGCAGAAAAGGTCATTTTTTCTCGGTCCCTTTAAGAGGTAGGAGTTAAACAAGCTTAGGTCTGCGGTGCCCAGGGGGGACCCCATCCAGCCCGCACTGAGTTTCATTCCTACCACCTTAGGAAAAAAAGTCATTATTTTGAGGCTTAGAAGTCATTTCTGCAATTCCCATAGAAAATCAACGGCGTCTCTATTCAATTGTGTGGAGCGCATATCAGGTGGGTTTTCTCTGCCGGCTTAAGAGATACACGTGAAACTAAAGCCGATCCTGGGTGCCTAGGGTGCCTGTCATCCAATCCGCACTGCATTTCATTTCTAGCACATAGCCAAAAAATCGCCCCATTGACTTACATTGGAGTGCAGAAAAGAACATTTTTTCTCGGTCCCTTTAAGAGGTAGGAGTTAAACAAGCTTAGGTCTGCGGTGCCCAGGGGGGACCCCATCCAGCCCGCACTGAGTTTCATTCCTACCACCTTAGGAAAAAAAGTCATTATTTTGAGGCTTAGAAGTCATTTCTGCAATTCCCATAGAAAATCAACGGCGTCTCTATTCAATTGTGTGGAGCGCATATCAGGTGGGTTTTCTCTGCCGGCTTAAGAGATACACGTGAAACTAAAGCCGATCCTGGGTGCCTAGGGTGCCTGTCATCCAATCCGCACTGCATTTCATTTCTAGCACATAGCCAAAAAATCGCCCCATTGACTTACATTGGAGTGCAGAAAAGAACATTTTTTCTCGGTCCCTTTAAGAGGTAGGAGTTAAACAAGCTTAGGTCTGCGGTGCCCAGGGGGGACCCCATCCAGCCCGCACTGAGTTTCATTCCTACCACCTTAGGAAAAAAAGTCATTATTTTGAGGCTTAGAAGTCATTTCTGCAATTCCCATAGAAAATCAATGGCGCATCTCGTGACCGGAAGTGCTGATGACCAGCAGCACTTAGGTTGAGCTCCGGGACCGGCCGTGAGAAGAGGGGATTACCAGAAGAGATGTCAGCCCAGCAGACCCGGAAGACAAAGGAGAAGAAAGAAGAACTCACCGGGAGTGGAATGAGACCGCCGCCGAAGGACGCCGCGCTGCAGAAGAAGAGAGAAGAGAAGAAGCAGACCAGCAGCGCCGAGCATCCGAAGACCGCGGCCATCTTGGAGGAGGCAGAGAGACGCCCGACACCCGGAAGTGGCCCGCAACAACTCGCCGAGCGGCCGAAGAGCAGCGGAACCGTGAGTGCCGGGTCCTCTAGACCCCGATCTCCCCCAGCACCCCCTCAATACCCCCAGAAAAGCAAAGGGGATCCCGCAGTAAGATGCATTAACATCAATGAGGCGGCCATATTGGATGGGGCAGGGGAGTCACGGAGTGCCGCGGAAAGCCCGACACAGGGCTCAGTGTATGTAAACACAGGGGAAATGAGTGGCAGCTCACCTGGCAACCACAGTACAGCCTACCAGCCACATATGAGAGAAAAAGACCCCCTATATATGAATATAGAACTGATACAGCACAAGACAGGAGGACAAGCGGCGGCCATCTTGGATGCACATTCACAGCAACCCATAAGAAATGCTGCACAACCCCTCACACAGACATTTGGGGACATAAAAACCTCAGGATGTGACATATCACACACTCAAGCAGATCCTCTCTCACATTCCCATGAAAATAACGAGGCTCTGCAGTACACTAAACAAAAAAACTCCACAGCTTTAATTACAATGAGAACACAGGGCCATGCTAATAGGAATGCCCCTCAAAAGCATAGTGAAATCACCTATGCCGCGATGGTAAAAGAGGGAAAACAACTAGATCCAGAACATGATTTCAATATCACATTAAACAGGAACCCTGACTTCTCTCAATTCACTAACCAAGATCAACAGTTCCTTTCAGAACACCCTGATAGCATACAGCAGATGCCTATACAGCAAAAAAAAAAAAGGCTGTCAAGGGAATTTGAAAATGATGAGGATTCATCAACTCCTATAGACTCAGACTTGGAGGAAGAGCCGCCTACGAAAAAGACTCTTAATAAAACTCCTAGAAAAAGAGATTTAAATAAATCTATGCACCCGGGATATTACAGCTCCTCTGACGAGTCATATGCGTCCTCCACCCAGTCAATCATACACAATCAGCCACCTGCTAATATAGGAGACTCCCTCTCTAAAGAAAATGCCATTAAAACCCTGCAGGGACACCCAGAACTCCAAGCCTTACTGGCGTTAATCCCTACGAAACAAGATCTACAAGCACTAGCGCAGGACATGAAAACGCTTTGGCGTAAAGATCTTACACAAGTGCAGGAAAAAATTACCGTCTTAGAAAAGAAAGCAGTCTCATCAGACAATAAGCAACAAAAACATGAACGCCAAATTCAAGATCTCATGGTCACAACTCAGGCTCTACAGACCTCCCAGAAGATGCTGGTACTACGAATGGACGATATAGAGAACCGCAATCGGCGGAATAATATCAGGATAAGGGGCCTTACAGAGGAGATACATTCTGTTGACTTAAATAGAGTCCTGATATCCATCTTTAATAAAATTCTGAACAGGCCGGAGGACTCCCACATCGAATTGGACAGGGCACACAGGGCCCTCAAGCCGAGAGGAAGCGACCCAAGGAAGCCACGCGATATTATTTGCAGGGTCCATTTCTATTCACTAAAGGAAGAGATCATGAAGAAGGCAAAAACACTGAAGGACATAGCTTTCAATGGTAACAAACTCCAAATATTTTCAGATCTCTCCCTGCTGACACTGCGCCAAAGAATGACTCTGAAACCTTTAACCCAAGCTCTGCAGAAAAAAAATCTGCAATACAAATGGGGCTTCCCATTTTCCCTGACAGTAAGAGCTGCAAACGGAGCAGTTACACTTAGAGAACCAAAGGACATTCCAGGATTTTTGAGGGCCCTCAACCTTCCTAGTCTAAACCTACATGAATGGGTGGAGCTCCACCATACCATGGTATTGCCGCCTCCAACGTACATCTCACAGAAGAGGGGTGACCATGAGCCCAGCGCGGCCAACACCACACAAGATGTACCGCCACTACCACAGAGGCAGAAGAGGAAGTGATTAACTGATTTGTTATTACTTTTGCTTCTTTTTTTCTCCCAACTGAGCAGCTAATATCTTATAGTAATGTATAGGCTTGTCCAGGGAGATAATTTGTTTAACTTCCATTGAGTTATATTTAAAGGAGGCCTTATTTAGCCAACATTGTGTTTAGAATGCTTGCATTATGTTCCGTTTAACACAGTGGAGGAAAATGCTAGATAAGTCCTGCCCGGCCCTACCACAATAGAGTCTACCTCACAAACCTTCATACTGACACCCCAACGTCCTCATTACCAATTCAGTTTAACATACTTTAGCCATCACCAATCATAATAACATCTCAAATACACTGGCTATAGTCACCTCCCTCAGGAGTTTCTCACTAAGTAAGAATCTAGGAAGTCTTACCCCTCACTACATACAACAAGGCCTCAAATATCCTAGATTTAGTTATCCTTCTGGGAAAACTTTTCACCCTTCCGATTACATACTTGACACATAGTTCTCCATACCCTCTCCTGGTCTAGTAAGAATTAGATTACCAATTATAGGTAGTCCCCCCCCAAAACATGACTAATAGCAGAGATAATCATAGGCCTATACCCACTGGAAATTCAACAACCCGTTAACACTTCCGCTCACAGAACCAACAGGAACCCTTGTTTAACAAGACTTAGTGACCTGTTCACACCTAGTTAAGTGCGTAGTTTGTACGCTATTTCTTTTTCTTTTAGCTTGTTATTTGAATTTACTTATTGTTATTGTTGATCAATATTTAACCTCTCTCCCCCCCGTCTTTCCCTACATTTCTCTCTCCTGCTCATCCCCCATACCCCGGGATACACCTGTCGCCTGAAGAGTATTGACATCACAGAGTCCTCGCTCCTGACAACTATCCTTACTTGAGTAAGTACCAATTACACCCACACACAATGAATGACTTAACTCTCTGCACGCTGAACGTTAACGGCTTCAACGTGCCAGAGAAAAGGTCAAACATACTCTACACTTTGCATAAACAGAACGCAAAAATCCTATTCCTACAAGAAACCCACTTCAAGACTGACAAAACCCCTGACCTCTCAAAAAATAGGTATTACCCCACCTGGACTCATAGCACCTGCCATGACAAAAAAATAAAAGGAGTCTCTATTGCCATTCACAAATCTCTCCCCATTAAAATTATTGACAAAAAAATTGACCTAGACAGCAGGTATATCTTCCTAATATGCATTATAGATGGGATCACCTTAACGCTAGCTAATATTTATGCCCCCAACACAGATCAAGTACCATATCTGGTGAAAACACTGAGAGAGCTCCACGATTTTGCAAAAGGCCACATCATTTTAGGCGGGGACTTAAATACCCCTCTGAATCCTCTAATCGATACATCGTCAGGGAAAACAAGTCTCCCGTTCAAAAAAATCAGAGCACTGCAGAGGACTCTGAGGGAGCTCAGGATCTATGACACATGGAGGGTCTTCAACCCTGACATGAAAGATTTCACACACTACTCTGCAGCGACAAACAGCTATAGCAGAATTGATCTGATCCTCTCTTCGCATGGCATGCTGAGCTCCCTCAGACACTCCAGTATTGGTAACATTATTCTAACTGATCATGCCCCTGTCTTTTCAACATTCAGCCTCACACCAACTGCTCCCCGGTCATTCAATTGGAAACTAAACGAATCACTATTAGATGATCCGATATGTGTCGCTGCAATAAAAGAAACAGCAGACCTTTTCCTTGAAGTACATGAAAAAGATCCCACCGCTCCTACAATTATATGGGAAGCATTTAAAGCCACTTTGAGAGGGACCCTGATTTCCCAAGGAGCCAGAGTCAAAAGAGAGAGAACCAAACAAATAGACTTGCTTACTGAAAAAATACACACCCTAGAAACCTCTCATAAAAGAACCTTATTGGACAGTACATTACTTGAGCTCTCTGCCACCAGAACTAAACTCAAAGACCTCCTCTTCAAACAGTACCAGAGAACGGTACAAATATGTGGTAAAACCTTCTATACCTGGGGCAATAAACCAAGTAAATTACTCGCCAATGCTTTGAAAAACAAAAAAACCTCCCTTACAATCCCCTCCATCAGAACCACAAACGGATCGCTGTCCTATAAATCAGAGATAATAGCAGACACTTTTAAAAGCTACTACACGGGTCTTTATCAATTACCAGTCCCTAATAATTCTGACTCATCCCTACGTGCCCCACTTAACCTAAGACAATATATAGAAAAAACCAAACTACCTATGATAAATGAAGACATTAAAAAGAATTTAGAAGAAAACTTCACCATTGAAGAACTTAAAAACACCATAAAGGACTTACCAAATGGAAAAAGCCCAGGCCCAGACGGGTACACCACTAAATTCTATAAACACTACTCAGACATCATCACCCCCCTATTATTGAAGTCCTTTAACTTTATATCAGAACAAAATCCACCCCCCGCCGCTTTTTTGGAGGCCTTTATATCAGTAATACCGAAAGAAGGTAAAGATCACAACATTTGTTCTAACTACAGGCCGATCTCATTACTCAACATCGATACTAAAATATTTGCCAAAACCATAGCTAAAAGACTGGCGCCTCTTCTGGAGTCTCTGGTCCACCTAGATCAAGTAGGCTTCGTCCCATCCAGGGAAGCGAAAGATAATACACTTCGAGCCTTCACCATCGCGAGCTATATACATAACTCCAAAAAGAAATCTCTTCTCCTTTCCCTCGATGCCGAGAAGGCTTTTGATCGGGTGGACTGGAGATTTATAGAGGCGACGCTATCTCAGATCGGCCTAGGACCAAATATTCTCTCCAAAATTATGTCCCTTTATACACTCCCCAGTGCCAGGATCAAAATTAATGGCATTACTTCTAGCAAACTGGACATTAGGAATGGAACCAGACAGGGATGCCCACTATCCCCGCTGATATATGTACTTTGTATGGAGCACCTTCTGACGGATATCAGAAATAACCCCGACATAACCGGTGTTACAGTAGGAACCAAAGAGCACTTATGTTCTGCTTATGCAGACGACCTCCTGCTCTTCATAACAAAGCCACATATATCTCTTCCATCACTAATGGCCACAATAAAAGAATTTGCTTACTTCAGTAATTATAAATTAAACATAACAAAATGTGAGGCTTGGGGACTCAATTTCTCTGAGAAAGAATTGACAGATCTTAAAAACAACTTCCAGTTTAATTGGAGTAACAATGCCCTAAACTATCTAGGCACACTCATAACTATCTCTAATAAAGATATCATAGAAAAAAATTTCAGCCCCCTTATAAAATCTATTAAAGAAGACTTACATAAATGGGATCAGAAGAGTTTCTCATGGTCAGGCAGAATCAATATAATAAAAATGAATATCCTACCAAGGATTTTATATCTCTTCCAAACTGTCCCGGCAACACTACAACAAAACTACCTGACCAGGATAAACTCACTCATAGGCAAATTCATCTGGTCCAATAAACCGGCCCGCCTAAAAAACAGTATTCTCACTAAATGTAAAACAGATGGTGGATTAGCACTACCAAACATAATACACTACTATCACGCCTCCATCTTAGGGAGAGTAGTAGAAGCCTTCCACTTAAGACACAAGAAAGTGTGGATTAACCTGGAAGCTGCAGCCACAAACTTTGACCCGACAGCCATTCTATGGACCCCAAAGGAAATCCTAAAAGACGTTACTTCACTCATACATTCCCCGGTTAGCTCTTCTATCTTACTACTCGCCAAATCTCGCTCCCAGGACCTTGCAGGCCTTTTTAAATCGGATGGACCTTTAATACCCCTAGGGAAAAATTATAGATTCACCCCAGCCCTTCACTCTGACTCTTTCATGGGCATACCCACAGACAAAGGGGTCACGTTTAGTAACATCATGAAAGATGGAGACATCTTACCATTTGATAAAATGCCATACGATTCCAATAGAGATATAGCTTCATACATAAACGATAACAAACAATACCATCAACTGTCTGACTTCATAAACAGACAAAACTCAAATCTACAACTATCCAGAAAACTCCTACCATTTGAGCAGCTCTGTTCCTCATCAAACCACACTCACAAAATTATATCCAAAATCTACACGATTTTCCTAGCCAACATAGATGACGCACGTCCTGAGTACTTTGAGAAATGGGAAAGGGACTTAAACGTCAAGTTCTCAGAAGATGAGGTTAGTAAAGCGCTCTACATGACACACAAAACCTCCTTATCTTGCAATATTCAAGAGAGGAATTATAAAGTACTAACAAGATGGTACTTAGTACCAACTAAGCTAAAAACTTTCTATCCTGATCATAAAGACAATTGTTGGAGATGTGGCGGGGAAAAGGGAAACATGCTGCACATCTGGTGGAGTTGCCCCAAAATAAGGCCTTTTTGGGACAAAATATTGGACATCATCAACAAAATAACTGACACTCCAATCAAAAACACGCCAGAACAGGCTTTGCTGTTAATGATACCCGTTCCCCTATATCTATGCAAGTACTCTCTGACGGGCTTCATGTTAGTAGCTGCAAAAGCTATTATAGCTAGACTCTGGAAGACCCCCACTGCTCCTTCAATTTTGAAGTGGGTAGAGGAGATAGACAGCTATCACAGAATGGAGGAACTGGTATCAGACGATAGGAAAGCTGGTAACAAATCATTCTATACAAAATGGCTACCATGGACCTCATACCGAGAAAACCCCCCACCTTCAGACACCCCCCCCCTCTCATGTGACTCTGACGATTAAGCAAATCCAAGTACAACGGACCAAAAGAATGCGCAGTGACTCTGTGATGCCAACGAATATAAGTATCAGGTGAGAACATATCTTCAAAGACTCAGTACCCAATTCTTTCTTTGATCAAAGTGAATGTAGTATCTTCATTATGCTATAATAAAGTATCCAGTACCCTTCCCCACATACCATTCCCTCCCTTACCTTACTTCACTCTCCCCTCCCCCCCCCCTCCTTTTTATTCGTTTTCATTTCTTACATTGATATTATTATCTGTGATTGAATAGCTTATATTCTTTTTCCTATAACGTTAAAACGTTAATCTTTCCTCCCCAATAAAAACTAAATTTGTTAGAAAATCAATGGCGTCTCTATTCAATTGTGTGGAGCGCATATCAGGTGGGTTTTCTCTGCCGGCTTAAGAGATACACGTGAAACTAAAGCCGATCCTGGGTGCCTAGGGTGCCTGTCATCCAATCCGCACTGCATTTCACTTCTAGCACATAGCCAAAAAATCGCCCCATTGACTTACATTGGAGTGCAGAAAAGGTCATTTTTTCTCGGTCCCTTTAAGAGGTAGGAGTTAAACAAGCTTAGGTCTGCGGTGCCCAGGGGGGACCCCATCCAGCCCGCACTGAGTTTCATTCCTACCACCTTAGGAAAAAAAGTCATTATTTTGAGGCTTAGAAGTCATTTCTGCAATTCCCATAGAAAATCAATGGCGTCTCTATTCAATTGTGTGGAGCGCATATTAGGTGGGTTTTCTCTGCCGGCTTAAGAGATACACGTGAAACTAAAGCTGATCCTGGGTGCCCAGGGTGCCTGTCATCCAATCCGCACTGCATTTCATTTCTAGCACATAGCCAAAAAATCGCCCCATTGACTTACATTGGAGTGCAGAAAAGGTCATTTTTTTCTCGGTCCCTTTAAGAGGTAGGAGTTAAACAAGCTTAGGTCTGCGGTGCCCAGGGGGGACCCCATCCAGCCCGCACTGAGTTTCATTCCTACCACCTTAGGAAAAAAAGTCATTATTTTGAGGCTTAGAAGTCATTTCTGCAATTCCCATAGAAAATCAACGGCGTCTCTATTCAATTGTGTGGAGCGCATATTAGGTGGGTTTTCTCTGCCGGCTTAAGAGATACACGTGAAACTAAAGCTGATCCTGGGTGCCTAGGGTGCCTGTCATCCAATCCGCACTGCATTTCATTTCTAGCACATAGCCAAAAAATCGCCCCATTGACTTACATTGGAGTGCAGAAAAGGTCATTTTTTCTCGGTCCCTTTAAGAGGTAGGAGTTAAACAAGCTTAGGTCTGCGGTGCCCAGGGGGGACCCCATCCAGCCCGCACTGAGTTTCATTCCTACCACCTTAGGAAAAAAAGTCATTATTTTGAGGCTTAGAAGTCATTTCTGCAATTCCCATAGAAAATCAACGGCGTCTCTATTCAATTGTGTGGAGCGCATATCAGGTGGGTTTTCTCTGCCGGCTTAAGAGATACACGTGAAACTAAAGCCGATCCTGGGTGCCTAGGGTGCCTGTCATCCAATCCGCACTGCATTTCATTTCTAGCACATAGCCAAAAAATCGCCCCATTGACTTACATTGGAGTGCAGAAAAGGTCATTTTTTCTCGGTCCCTTTAAGAGGTAGGAGTTAAACAAGCTTAGGTCTGCGGTGCCCAGGGGGGACCCCATCCAGCCCGCACTGAGTTTCATTCCTACCACCTTAGGAAAAAAAGTCATTATTTTGAGGCTTAGAAGTCATTTCTGCAATTCCCATAGAAAATCAACGGCGTCTCTATTCAATTGTGTGGAGCGCATATCAGGTGGGTTTTCTCTGCCGGCTTAAGAGATACACGTGAAACTAAAGCCGATCCTGGGTGCCTAGGATGCCTGTCATCCAATCCGCACTGCATTTCATTTCTAGCACATAGCCAAAAAATCGCCCCATTGACTTACATTGGAGTGCAGAAAAGGTCATTTTTTCTCGGTCCCTTTAAGAGGTAGGAGTTAAACAAGCTTAGGTCTGCGGTGCCCAGGGGGGACCCCATCCAGCCCGCACTGAGTTTCATTCCTACCACCTTAGGAAAAAAAAGTCATTATTTTGAGGCTTAGAAGTCATTTCTGCAATTCCCATAGAAAATCAACGGCGTCTCTATTCAATTGTGTGGAGCGCATATCAGGTGGGTTTTCTCTGCCGGCTTAAGAGATACACGTGAAACTAAAGCCGATCCTGGGTGCCTAGGATGCCTGTCATCCAATCCGCACTGCATTTCATTTCTAGCACATAGCCAAAAAATCGCCCCATTGACTTACATTGGAGTGCAGAAAAGGTCATTTTTTCTCGGTCCCTTTAAGAGGTAGGAGTTAAACAAGCTTAGGTCTGCGGTGCCCAGGGGGGACCCCATCCAGCCCGCACTGAGTTTCATTCCTACCACCTTAGGAAAAAAAGTCATTATTTTGAGGCTTAGAAGTCATTTCTGCAATTCCCATAGAAAATCAACGGCGTCTCTATTCAATTGTGTGGAGCGCATATCAGGTGGGTTTTCTCTGCCGGCTTAAGAGATACACGTGAAACTAAAGCCGATCCTGGGTGCCTAGGGTGCCTGTCATCCAATCCGCACTGCATTTCATTTCTAGCACATAGCCAAAAAATCGCCCCATTGACTTACATTGGAGTGCAGAAAAGGTCATTTTTTCTCGGTCCCTTTAAGAGGTAGGAGTTAAACAAGCTTAGGTCTGCGGTGCCCAGGGGGGACCCCATCCAGCCCGCACTGAGTTTCATTCCTACCACCTTAGGAAAAAAAGTCATTATTTTGAGGCTTAGAAGTCATTTCTGCAATTCCCATAGAAAATCAACGGCGTCTCTATTCAATTGTGTGGAGCGCATATCAGGTGGGTTTTCTCTGCCGGCTTAAGAGATACACGTGAAACTAAAGCCGATCCTGGGTGCCTAGGGTGCCTGTCATCCAATCCGCACTGCATTTCATTTCTAGCACATAGCCAAAAAATCGCCCCATTGACTTACATTGGAGTGCAGAAAAGAACATTTTTTCTCGGTCCCTTTAAGAGGTAGGAGTTAAACAAGCTTAGGTCTGCGGTGCCCAGGGGGGACCCCATCCAGCCCGCACTGAGTTTCATTCCTACCACCTTAGGAAAAAAAGTCATTATTTTGAGGCTTAGAAGTCATTTCTGCAATTCCCATAGAAAATCAATGGCGTCTCTATTCAATTGTGTGGAGCGCATATTAGGTGGGTTTTCTCTGCCGGCTTAAGAGATACACGTGAAACTAAAGCTGATCCTGGGTGCCTAGGGTGCCTGTCATCCAATCCGCACTGCATTTCACTTCTAGCACATAGCCAAAAAATCGCCCCATTGACTTACATTGGAGTGCAGAAAAGGTCATTTTTTCTCGGTCCCTTTAAGAGGTAGGAGTTAAAGGAGAAGTCCGGCCAAAATTAATTTTTGATATGTTGTTACTTATGAAAAGTTATACAAATTTCTAATGTACATTAATTATGGGAAATGCACATATACTGCTATTTCCCTTAATTTAGTAGATCAGGAAGTGTTAGAAATATCTCTGAAGAAGTGACGTCACGACCCAGGGTGTAATTCCTATGGAGTGTCCAGCAGGGGGCGCTCTCTATATAGAAGTCTATGGGACTTTATTGTTTCTATGGGTTTCTATGTAATGTAATGTAGTGTACAGTGCTTTATTGAATGAATACATCTATGGAATACTTTGGGGAGCAAGTGTCCTTGCTCCCCAAAGTATTGCATAAATGTATTCATTCAATACATTCAATACACAGTAAGCCCGCCGATCCGCCGCATTTCCGCCGAATTTCCGCCGATCCGCCACACGCTGATTCGCCGCATTTCCGCCGATCCGGACCATATACATTGAACTACAGCTCCCATCATCTGCTTCTAGTATGAACAGGTGATGGGAGCTGTAGTTGGGTAATGGATATGACATGCCGCCGGGCGCAGGGGGGAGCCGCTCAGTACACAGCAGCTCTCCCCTCCTCCTCCTCCTCCTTCCGTGATAACTTCCGCCTATACCAATGCTGAGTCCCTGCCTGGCCGCCGCTCTCCGCTCACATATACCGGCTCCCGGCATCAGCGCGGACACCAGGATGCATCGGGAGCCGGTATGTATGGGGGGGAGAGCGGAGAGCGGCGGCCAGGCAGGGACTCAGCAGTGCTATAGGCGGAAGTTATCCCGGAAGGAGGAGGAGGGGGGAGCGCTCCTGTGTACTGAGCGGCTCCCCCCTGCGCCCGGCGGCATGTCATATCCCTTACCCAACTACAGCTCCCATCACCTGTTCATACTAGAAGCAGATGATGGGAGCTGTAGTTCAATGTATATGGTCCGGATCGGCGGGAATGCGGCGGATCAGCGTGTGGCGGATCGGCGGGAATGCGGCGGAAATGCGGCGGATCGGCGGGCTTACTGTGTATTGAATGTATTGAATGAATACATTTATGCAATACTTTGGGGAGCAAGGACACTTGCTCCCCAAAGTATTCCATAGATGTATTCATTCAATAAAGCACTGTACACTACATTACATTACATAGAAACCCATAGAAACAATAAAGTCCCATAGACTTCTATATAGAGAGCGCCCCCTGCTGGACACTCCATAGGAATTACACCCTGGGTCGTGACGTCACTTCTTCAGAGATATTTCTAACACTTCCTGATCTACTAAATTAAGGGAAATAGCTCTATATGTGCATTTCCCATAATTAATGTACATTAGAAATTTGTATAACTTTTCATAAGTAACAACATATCAAAAATTAATTTTGGCCGGACTTCTCCTTTAAACAAGCTTAGGTCTGCGGTGCCCAGGGGGGACCCCATCCAGCCCGCACTGAGTTTCATTCCTACCACCTTAGGAAAAAAAGTCATTATTTTGAGGCTTAGAAGTCATTTCTGCAATTCCCATAGAAAATCAACGGCGTCTCTATTCAATTGTGTGGAGCGCATATTAGGTGGGTTTTCTCTGCCGGCTTAAGAGATACACGTGAAACTAAAGCTGATCCTGGGTGCCTAGGGTGCCTGTCATCCAATCCGCACTGCATTTCATTTCTAGCACATAGCCAAAAAATCGCCCCATTGACTTACATTGGAGTGCAGAAAAGGTCATTTTTTCTCGGTCCCTTTAAGAGGTAGGAGTTAAACAAGCTTAGGTCTGCGGTGCCCAGGGGGGACCCCATCCAGCCCGCACTGAGTTTCATTCCTACCACCTTAGGAAAAAAAGTCATTATTTTGAGGCTTAGAAGTCATTTCTGCAATTCCCATAGAAAATCAACGGCGTCTCTATTCAATTGTGTGGAGCGCATATTAGGTGGGTTTTCTCTGCCGGCTTAAGAGATACACGTGAAACTAAAGCTGATCCTGGGTGCCTAGGGTGCCTGTCATCCAATCCGCACTGCATTTCATTTCTAGCACATAGCCAAAAAATCGCCCCATTGACTTACATTGGAGTGCAGAAAAGGTCATTTTTTCTCGGTCCCTTTAAGAGGTAGGAGTTAAACAAGCTTAGGTCTGCGGTGCCCAGGGGGGACCCCATCCAGCCCGCACTGAGTTTCATTCCTACCACCTTAGGAAAAAAAGTCATTATTTTGAGGCTTAGAAGTCATTTCTGCAATTCCCATAGAAAATCAACGGCGTCTCTATTCAATTGTGTGGAGCGCATATCAGGTGGGTTTTCTCTGCCGGCTTAAGAGATACACGTGAAACTAAAGCCGATCCTGGGTGCCTAGGGTGCCTGTCATCCAATCCGCACTGCATTTCATTTCTAGCACATAGCCAAAAAATCGCCCCATTGACTTACATTGGAGTGCAGAAAAGGTCATTTTTTCTCGGTCCCTTTAAGAGGTAGGAGTTAAACAAGCTTAGGTCTGCGGTGCCCAGGGGGGACCCCATCCAGCCCGCACTGAGTTTCATTCCTACCACCTTAGGAAAAAAAGTCATTATTTTGAGGCTTAGAAGTCATTTCTGCAATTCCCATAGAAAATCAACGGCGTCTCTATTCAATTGTGTGGAGCGCATATCAGGTGGGTTTTCTCTGCCGGCTTAAGAGATACACGTGAAACTAAAGCCGATCCTGGGTGCCTAGGGATGCCTGTCATCCAATCCGCACTGCATTTCATTTCTAGCACATAGCCAAAAAATCGCCCCATTGACTTACATTGGAGTGCAGAAAAGGTCATTTTTTCTCGGTCCCTTTCAGAGGTAGGAGTTAAACAAGCTTAGGTCTGCGGTGCCCAGGGGGGACCCCATCCAGCCCGCACTGAGTTTCATTCCTACCACCTTAGGAAAAAAAGTCATTATTTTGAGGCTTAGAAGTCATTTCTGCAATTCCCATAGAAAATCAACGGCGTCTCTATTCAATTGTGTGGAGCGCATATCAGGTGGGTTTTCTCTGCCGGCTTAAGAGATACACGTGAAACTAAAGCCGATCCTGGGTGCCTAGGGTGCCTGTCATCCAATCCGCACTGCATTTCATTTCTAGCACATAGCCAAAAAATCGCCCCATTGACTTACATTGGAGTGCAGAAAAGGTCATTTTTTCTCGGTCCCTTTAAGAGGTAGGAGTTAAACAAGCTTAGGTCTGCGGTGCCCAGGGGGGACCCCATCCAGCCCGCACTGAGTTTCATTCCTACCACCTTAGGAAAAAAAGTCATTATTTTGAGGCTTAGAAGTCATTTCTGCAATTCCCATAGAAAATCAACGGCGTCTCTATTCAATTGTGTGGAGCGCATATCAGGTGGGTTTTCTCTGCCGGCTTAAGAGATACACGTGAAACTAAAGCCGATCCTGGGTGCCTAGGGTGCCTGTCATCCAATCCGCACTGCATTTCATTTCTAGCACATAGCCAAAAAATCGCCCCATTGACTTACATTGGAGTGCAGAAAAGAACATTTTTTCTCGGTCCCTTTAAGAGGTAGGAGTTAAACAAGCTTAGGTCTGCGGTGCCCAGGGGGGACCCCATCCAGCCCGCACTGAGTTTCATTCCTACCACCTTAGGAAAAAAAGTCATTATTTTGAGGCTTAGAAGTCATTTCTGCAATTCCCATAGAAAATCAATGGCGTCTCTATTCAATTGTGTGGAGCGCATATTAGGTGGGTTTTCTCTGCCGGCTTAAGAGATACACGTGAAACTAAAGCTGATCCTGGGTGCCTAGGGTGCCTGTCATCCAATCCGCACTGCATTTCATTTCTAGCACATAGCCAAAAAATCGCCCCATTGACTTACATTGGAGTGCAGAAAAGGTCATTTTTTCTCGGTCCCTTTAAGAGGTAGGAGTTAAACAAGCTTAGGTCTGCACACTAAAGCCGATCCTGGGTGCCTAGGGTGCCTGTCATCCAATCCGTACTGCATTTCATTTCTAGCACATAGCCAAAAAATCGCCCCATTGACTTACATTGGAGTGCAGAAAAGGTCATTTTTTCTCGGTCCCTTTAAGAGGTAGGAGTTAAACAAGCTTAGGTCTGCGGTGCCCAGGGGGGACCCCATCCAGCCCGCACTGAGTTTCATTCCTACCACCTTAGGAAAAAAAGTCATTATTTTGAGGCTTAGAAGTCATTTCTGCAATTCCCATAGAAAATCAACGGCGTCTCTATTCAATTGTGTGGAGCGCATATCAGGTGGGTTTTCTCTGCCGGCTTAAGAGATACACGTGAAACTAAAGCCGATCCTGGGTGCCTAGGATGCCTGTCATCCAATCCGAACTGCATTTCATTTCTAGCACATAGCCAAAAAATCGCCCCATTGACTTACATTGGAGTGCAGAAAAGGTCATTTTTTCTCGGTCCCTTTAAGAGGTAGGAGTTAAACAAGCTTAGGTCTGCGGTGCCCAGGGGGGACCCCATCCAGCCCGCACTGAGTTTCATTCCTACCACCTTAGGAAAAAAAGTCATTATTTTGAGGCTTAGAAGTCATTTCTGCAATTCCCATAGAAAATCAACGGCGTCTCTATTCAATTGTGTGGAGCGCATATCAGGTGGGTTTTCTCTGCCGGCTTAAGAGATACACGTGAAACTAAAGCCGATCCTGGGTGCCTAGGGTGCCTGTCATCCAATCCGCACTGCATTTCATTTCTAGCACATAGCCAAAAAATCGCCCCATTGACTTACATTGGAGTGCAGAAAAGGTCATTTTTTCTCGGTCCCTTTAAGAGGTAGGAGTTAAACAAGCTTAGGTCTGCGGTGCCCAGGGGGGACCCCATCCAGCCCGCACTGAGTTTCATTCCTACCACCTTAGGAAAAAAAGTCATTATTTTGAGGCTTAGAAGTCATTTCTGCAATTCCCATAGAAAATCAACGGCGTCTCTATTCAATTGTGTGGAGCGCATATCAGGTGGGTTTTCTCTGCCGGCTTAAGAGATACACGTGAAACTAAAGCCGATCCTGGGTGCCTAGGGTGCCTGTCATCCAATCCGCACTGCATTTCATTTCTAGCACATAGCCAAAAAATCGCCCCATTGACTTACATTGGAGTGCAGAAAAGAACATTTTTTCTCGGTCCCTTTAAGAGGTAGGAGTTAAACAAGCTTAGGTCTGCGGTGCCCAGGGGGGACCCCATCCAGCCCGCACTGAGTTTCATTCCTACCACCTTAGGAAAAAAAGTCATTATTTTGAGGCTTAGAAGTCATTTCTGCAATTCCCATAGAAAATCAATGGCGTCTCTATTCAATTGTGTGGAGCGCATATTAGGTGGGTTTTCTCTGCCGGCTTAAGAGATACACGTGAAACTAAAGCTGATCCTGGGTGCCTAGGGTGCCTGTCATCCAATCCGCACTGCATTTCATTTCTAGCACATAGCCAAAAAATCGCCCCATTGACTTACATTGGAGTGCAGAAAAGGTCATTTTTTCTCGGTCCCTTTAAGAGGTAGGAGTTAAACAAGCTTAGGTCTGCGGTGCCCAGGGGGGACCCCATCCAGCCCGCACTGAGTTTCATTCCTACCACCTTAGGAAAAAAAGTCATTATTTTGAGGCTTAGAAGTCATTTCTGCAATTCCCATAGAAAATCAACGGCGTCTCTATTCAATTGTGTGGAGCGCATATCAGGTGGGTTTTCTCTGCCGGCTTAAGAGATACACGTGAAACTAAAGCCGATCCTGGGTGCCTAGGGTGCCTGTCATCCAATCCGCACTGCATTTCATTTCTAGCACATAGCCAAAAAATCGCCCCATTGACTTACATTGGAGTGCAGAAAAGAACATTTTTTCTCGGTCCCTTTAAGAGGTAGGAGTTAAACAAGCTTAGGTCTGCGGTGCCCAGGGGGGACCCCATCCAGCCCGCACTGAGTTTCATTCCTACCACCTTAGGAAAAAAAGTCATTATTTTGAGGCTTAGAAGTCATTTCTGCAATTCCCATAGAAAATCAATGGCGTCTCTATTCAATTGTGTGGAGCGCATATTAGGTGGGTTTTCTCTGCCGGCTTAAGAGATACACGTGAAACTAAAGCTGATCCTGGGTGCCTAGGGTGCCTGTCATCCAATCCGCACTGCATTTCATTTCTAGCACATAGCCAAAAAATCGCCCCATTGACTTACATTGGAGTGCAGAAAAGGTCATTTTTTCTCGGTCCCTTTAAGAGGTAGGAGTTAAACAAGCTTAGGTCTGCGGTGCCCAGGGGGGACCCCATCCAGCCCGCACTGAGTTTCATTCCTACCACCTTAGGAAAAAAAGTCATTATTTTGAGGCTTAGAAGTCATTTCTGCAATTCCCATAGAAAATCAACGGCGTCTCTATTCAATTGTGTGGAGCGCATATCAGGTGGGTTTTCTCTGCCGGCTTAAGAGATACACGTGAAACTAAAGCCGATCCTGGGTGCCTAGGGAGCCTGTCATCCAATCCGCACTGCATTTCATTTCTAGCACATAGCCAAAAAATCGCCCCATTGACTTACATTGGAGTGCAGAAAAGGTCATTTTTTCTCGGTCCCTTTAAGAGGTAGGAGTTAAACAAGCTTAGGTCTGCGGTGCCCAGGGGGGACCCCATCCAGCCCGCACTGAGTTTCATTCCTACCACCTTAGGAAAAAAAGTCATTATTTTGAGGCTTAGAAGTCATTTCTGCAATTCCCATAGAAAATCAACGGCGTCTCTATTCAATTGTGTGGAGCGCATATCAGGTGGGTTTTCTCTGCCGGCTTAAGAGATACACGTGAAACTAAAGCCGATCCTGGGTGCCTAGGGAGCCTGTCATCCAATCCGCACTGCATTTCATTTCTAGCACATAGCCAAAAAATCGCCCCATTGACTTACATTGGAGTGCAGAAAAGGTCATTTTTTCTCGGTCCCTTTAAGAGGTAGGAGTTAAACAAGCTTAGGTCTGCGGTGCCCAGGGGGGACCCCATCCAGCCCGCACTGAGTTTCATTCCTACCACCTTAGGAAAAAAAGTCATTATTTTGAGGCTTAGAAGTCATTTCTGCAATTCCCATAGAAAATCAACGGCGTCTCTATTCAATTGTGTGGAGCGCATATCAGGTGGGTTTTCTCTGCCGGCTTAAGAGATACACGTGAAACTAAAGCCGATCCTGGGTGCCTAGGGTGCCTGTCATCCAATCCGCACTGCATTTCATTTCTAGCACATAGCCAAAAAATCGCCCCATTGACTTACATTGGAGTGCAGAAAAGGTCATTTTTTCTCGGTCCCTTTAAGAGGTAGGAGTTAAACAAGCTTAGGTCTGCGGTGCCCAGGGGGGACCCCATCCAGCCCGCACTGAGTTTCATTCCTACCACCTTAGGAAAAAAAGTCATTATTTTGAGGCTTAGAAGTCATTTCTGCAATTCCCATAGAAAATCAACGGCGTCTCTATTCAATTGTGTGGAGCGCATATCAGGTGGGTTTTCTCTGCCGGCTTAAGAGATACACGTGAAACTAAAGCCGATCCTGGGTGCCTAGGGTGCCTGTCATCCAATCCGCACTGCATTTCATTTCTAGCACATAGCCAAAAAATCGCCCCATTGACTTACATTGGAGTGCAGAAAAGAACATTTTTTCTCGGTCCCTTTAAGAGGTAGGAGTTAAACAAGCTTAGGTCTGCGGTGCCCAGGGGGGACCCCATCCAGCCCGCACTGAGTTTCATTCCTACCACCTTAGGAAAAAAAGTCATTATTTTGAGGCTTAGAAGTCATTTCTGCAATTCCCATAGAAAATCAATGGCGTCTCTATTCAATTGTGTGGAGCGCATATTAGGTGGGTTTTCTCTGCCGGCTTAAGAGATACACGTGAAACTAAAGCTGATCCTGGGTGCCTAGGGTGCCTGTCATCCAATCCGCACTGCATTTCACTTTCTAGCACATAGCCAAAAAATCGCCCCATTGACTTACATTGGAGTGCAGAAAAGGTCATTTTTTCTCGGTCCCTTTAAGAGGTAGGAGTTAAACAAGCTTAGGTCTGCGGTGCCCAGGGGGGACCCCATCCAGCCCGCACTGAGTTTCATTCCTACCACCTTAGGAAAAAAAGTCATTATTTTGAGGCTTAGAAGTCATTTCTGCAATTCCCATAGAAAATCAATGGCGTCTCTATTCAATTGTGTGGAGCGCATATTAGGTGGGTTTTCTCTGCCGGCTTAAGAGATACACGTGAAACTAAAGCTGATCCTGGGTGCCTAGGGTGCCTGTCATCCAATCCGCACTGCATTTCATTTCTAGCACATAGCCAAAAAATCGCCCCATTGACTTACATTGGAGTGCAGAAAAGGTCATTTTTTCTCGGTCCCTTTAAGAGGTAGGAGTTAAACAAGCTTAGGTCTGCGGTGCCCAGGGGGGACCCCATCCAGCCCGCACTGAGTTTCATTCCTACCACCTTAGGAAAAAAAGTCATTATTTTGAGGCTTAGAAGTCATTTCTGCAATTCCCATAGAAAATCAACGGCGTCTCTATTCAATTGTGTGGAGCGCATATTAGGTGGGTTTTCTCTGCCGGCTTAAGAGATACACGTGAAACTAAAGCTGATCCTGGGTGCCTAGGGTGCCTGTCATCCAATCCGCACTGCATTTCATTTCTAGCACATAGCCAAAAAATCGCCCCATTGACTTACATTGGAGTGCAGAAAAGGTCATTTTTTCTCGGTCCCTTTAAGAGGTAGGAGTTAAACAAGCTTAGGTCTGCGGTGCCCAGGGGGGACCCCATCCAGCCCGCACTGAGTTTCATTCCTACCACCTTAGGAAAAAAAGTCATTATTTTGAGGCTTAGAAGTCATTTCTGCAATTCCCATAGAAAATCAACGGCGTCTCTATTCAATTGTGTGGAGCGCATATCAGGTGGGTTTTCTCTGCCGGCTTAAGAGATACACGTGAAACTAAAGCCGATCCTGGGTGCCTAGGGTGCCTGTCATCCAATCCGCACTGCATTTCATTTCTAGCACATAGCCAAAAAATCGCCCCATTGACTTACATTGGAGTGCAGAAAAGGTCATTTTTTCTCGGTCCCTTTAAGAGGTAGGAGTTAAACAAGCTTAGGTCTGCGGTGCCCAGGGGGGACCCCATCCAGCCCGCACTGAGTTTCATTCCTACCACCTTAGGAAAAAAAGTCATTATTTTGAGGCTTAGAAGTCATTTCTGCAATTCCCATAGAAAATCAACGGCGTCTCTATTCAATTGTGTGGAGCGCATATCAGGTGGGTTTTCTCTGCCGGCTTAAGAGATACACGTGAAACAAAAGCCGATCCTGGGTGCCTAGGATGCCTGTCATCCAATCCGCACTGCATTTCATTTCTAGCACATAGCCAAAAAATCGCCCCATTGACTTACATTGGAGTGCAGAAAAGGTCATTTTTTCTCGGTCCCTTTAAGAGGTAGGAGTTAAACAAGCTTAGGTCTGCGGTGCCCAGGGGGGACCCCATCCAGCCCGCACTGAGTTTCATTCCTACCACCTTAGGAAAAAAAGTCATTATTTTGAGGCTTAGAAGTCATTTCTGCAATTCCCATAGAAAATCAACGGCGTCTCTATTCAATTGTGTGGAGCGCATATCAGGTGGGTTTTCTCTGCCGGCTTAAGAGATACACGTGAAACTAAAGCCGATCCTGGGTGCCTAGGGTGCCTGTCATCCAATCCGCACTGCATTTCATTTCTAGCACATAGCCAAAAAATCGCCCCATTGACTTACATTGGAGTGCAGAAAAGGTCATTTTTTCTCGGTCCCTTTAAGAGGTAGGAGTTAAACAAGCTTAGGTCTGCGGTGCCCAGGGGGGACCCCATCCAGCCCGCACTGAGTTTCATTCCTACCACCTTAGGAAAAAAAGTCATTATTTTGAGGCTTAGAAGTCATTTCTGCAATTCCCATAGAAAATCAACGGCGTCTCTATTCAATTGTGTGGAGCGCATATCAGGTGGGTTTTCTCTGCCGGCTTAAGAGATACACGTGAAACTAAAGCCGATCCTGGGTGCCTAGGGTGCCTGTCATCCAATCCGCACTGCATTTCATTTCTAGCACATAGCCAAAAAATCGCCCCATTGACTTACATTGGAGTGCAGAAAAGAACATTTTTTCTCGGTCCCTTTAAGAGGTAGGAGTTAAACAAGCTTAGGTCTGCGGTGCCCAGGGGGGACCCCATCCAGCCCGCACTGAGTTTCATTCCTACCACCTTAGGAAAAAAAGTCATTATTTTGAGGCTTAGAAGTCATTTCTGCAATTCCCATAGAAAATCAATGGCGTCTCTATTCAATTGTGTGGAGCGCATATTAGGTGGGTTTTCTCTGCCGGCTTAAGAGATACACGTGAAACTAAAGCTGATCCTGGGTGCCTAGGGTGCCTGTCATCCAATCCGCACTGCATTTCATTTCTAGCACATAGCCAAAAAATCGCCCCATTGACTTACATTGGAGTGCAGAAAAGGTCATTTTTTCTCGGTCCCTTTAAGAGGTAGGAGTTAAATAAGCTTAGGTCTGCACACTAAAGCCGATCCTGGGTGCCTAGGGTGCCTGTCATCCAATCCGTACTGCATTTCATTTCTAGCACATAGCCAAAAAATCGCCCCATTGACTTACATTGGAGTGCAGAAAAGGTCATTTTTTCTCGGTCCCTTTAAGAGGTAGGAGTTAAACAAGCTTAGGTCTGCGGTGCCCAGGGGGGACCCCATCCAGCCCGCACTGAGTTTCATTCCTACCACCTTAGGAAAAAAAGTCATTATTTTGAGGCTTAGAAGTCATTTCTGCAATTCCCATAGAAAATCAACGGCGTCTCTATTCAATTGTGTGGAGCGCATATCAGGTGGGTTTTCTCTGCCGGCTTAAGAGATACACGTGAAACTAAAGCCGATCCTGGGTGCCTAGGATGCCTGTCATCCAATCCGCACTGCATTTCATTTCTAGCACATAGCCAAAAAATCGCCCCATTGACTTACATTGGAGTGCAGAAAAGGTCATTTTTTCTCGGTCCCTTTAAGAGGTAGGAGTTAAACAAGCTTAGGTCTGCGGTGCCCAGGGGGGACCCCATCCAGCCCGCACTGAGTTTCATTCCTACCACCTTAGGAAAAAAAGTCATTATTTTGAGGCTTAGAAGTCATTTCTGCAATTCCCATAGAAAATCAACGGCGTCTCTATTCAATTGTGTGGAGCGCATATCAGGTGGGTTTTCTCTGCCGGCTTAAGAGATACACGTGAAACTAAAGCCGATCCTGGGTGCCTAGGGTGCCTGTCATCCAATCCGCACTGCATTTCATTTCTAGCACATAGCCAAAAAATCGCCCCATTGACTTACATTGGAGTGCAGAAAAGAACATTTTTTCTCGGTCCCTTTAAGAGGTAGGAGTTAAACAAGCTTAGGTCTGCGGTGCCCAGGGGGGACCCCATCCAGCCCGCACTGAGTTTCATTCCTACCACCTTAGGAAAAAAAGTCATTATTTTGAGGCTTAGAAGTCATTTCTGCAATTCCCATAGAAAATCAATGGCGTCTCTATTCAATTGTGTGGAGCGCATATTAGGTGGGTTTTCTCTGCCGGCTTAAGAGATACACGTGAAACTAAAGCTGATCCTGGGTGCCTAGGGTGCCTGTCATCCAATCCGCACTGCATTTCATTTCTAGCACATAGCCAAAAAATCGCCCCATTGACTTACATTGGAGTGCAGAAAAGGTCATTTTTTCTCGGTCCCTTTAAGAGGTAGGAGTTAAACAAGCTTAGGTCTGCGGTGCCCAGGGGGGACCCCATCCAGCCCGCACTGAGTTTCATTCCTACCACCTTAGGAAAAAAAGTCATTATTTTGAGGCTTAGAAGTCATTTCTGCAATTCCCATAGAAAATCAACGGCGTCTCTATTCAATTGTGTGGAGCGCATATCAGGTGGGTTTTCTCTGCCGGCTTAAGAGATACACGTGAAACTAAAGCCGATCCTGGGTGCCTAGGGTGCCTGTCATCCAATCCGCACTGCATTTCATTTCTAGCACATAGCCAAAAAATCGCCCCATTGACTTACATTGGAGTGCAGAAAAGAACATTTTTTCTCGGTCCCTTTAAGAGGTAGGAGTTAAACAAGCTTAGGTCTGCGGTGCCCAGGGGGGACCCCATCCAGCCCGCACTGAGTTTCATTCCTACCACCTTAGGAAAAAAAGTCATTATTTTGAGGCTTAGAAGTCATTTCTGCAATTCCCATAGAAAATCAATGGCGTCTCTATTCAATTGTGTGGAGCGCATATTAGGTGGGTTTTCTCTGCCGGCTTAAGAGATACACGTGAAACTAAAGCTGATCCTGGGTGCCTAGGGTGCCTGTCATCCAATCCGCACTGCATTTCATTTCTAGCACATAGCCAAAAAATCGCCCCATTGACTTACATTGGAGTGCAGAAAAGGTCATTTTTTCTCGGTCCCTTTAAGAGGTAGGAGTTAAACAAGCTTAGGTCTGCGGTGCCCAGGGGGGACCCTATCCAGCCCGCACTGAGTTTCATTCCTACCACCTTAGGAAAAAAAGTCATTATTTTGAGGCTTAGAAGTCATTTCTGCAATTCCCATAGAAAATCAACGGCGTCTCTATTCAATTGTGTGGAGCGCATATCAGGTGGGTTTTCTCTGCCGGCTTAAGAGATACACGTGAAACTAAAGCCGATCCTGGGTGCCTAGGGTGCCTGTCATCCAATCCGCACTGCATTTCATTTCTAGCACATAGCCAAAAAATCGCCCCATTGACTTACATTGGAGTGCAGAAAAGAACATTTTTTCTCGGTCCCTTTAAGAGGTAGGAGTTAAACAAGCTTAGGTCTGCGGTGCCCAGGGGGGACCCCATCCAGCCCGCACTGAGTTTCATTCCTACCACCTTAGGAAAAAAAGTCATTATTTTGAGGCTTAGAAGTCATTTCTGCAATTCCCATAGAAAATCAACGGCGTCTCTATTCAATTGTGTGGAGCGCATATCAGGTGGGTTTTCTCTGCCGGCTTAAGAGATACACGTGAAACTAAAGCCGATCCTGGGTGCCTAGGGTGCCTGTCATCCAATCCGCACTGCATTTCATTTCTAGCACATAGCCAAAAAATCGCCCCATTGACTTACATTGGAGTGCAGAAAAGAACATTTTTTCTCGGTCCCTTTAAGAGGTAGGAGTTAAACAAGCTTAGGTCTGCGGTGCCCAGGGGGGACCCCATCCAGCCCGCACTGAGTTTCATTCCTACCACCTTAGAGGAGGAGCATGAGGCGTGAGTAAGCGTCACGCCAGCTAGCAGGACCGTGGTGCACGCAAACTCTATCCCGGTGTGCATGGCGGGCGGTGAATTGAGGTGATTCTACTAACCTCTGAGGCATTCACAAGCCGTGCGCTGGAGGCTCTCTGTGTCCTGTGTTAGGTGGCGGTGAGGCTCTCCGGAGTAACTGAGGCGGAGGTTCGGACCCCGGGCGCGGAGCGTCGTCCGGTGGCAGCGGTGGACGTAACCGCGTGCGAGGTCTGGAGTGGATGATCCGGGATGCAGCTGAAGCCGTAAAGCCGAGTCTCGTGCAGCCTGCTCAGGACGTAGAGGTGGAACGCTGCCCCGAAGCGATACACGTGGGACGATGGTCTAATCGCTTCTAGAGTGAAAGACAGGACAGGCGCTGCGAGGGAGAAAGGCACTGAAGTGGTGGGCTGTTGTTGGTCGTAGCCGGCACTGGTGAGAGCGGTGGACGGCGGCGACTGATTGGAGCTGACCTGGAGTGTGCGTGGAGGAGCCCGCAGCGCCTTGATACAGTTGTCTGAAGGGGAGAGCGGATTCCACAGCAGCGTGGTTGCAGAATTTTGTGGAGAGCGTCCAAGCGGCAGGGCAACGGCCCATGGGAGGGTAACAGTGTTACAGCCCTGGAATTAATTTGTCTTTGAATGGGTTTTTCTTTCCCTCTTTGGGAAGACTAAAAAGTGTATATGACTGATTGAATTCGGCTCAAAGATTCTTTCAAGTGCAGGCTCGGATGGTTAAAGGTGTTTTCTCTCCCATATATGACTGGTTTTATTACTAGTCACTAGAAGGGAGGATTTACTCTTTGCAATTGTGTTATGGATTTTTCTAACCATCTTTCTGATTCTGGAGTGACTGAGTTATGTGAAGAGAATATCCAAACTAACCTATCTGATGTAAAATATTAACTGTAGCAAAATACCTTGCAGAGTTTAATTAACTAACATTAGATTTCTGGACAAAGGAACATTTGCTTCAAAAGGCAGAGTGGATTTTACTATCGTGCTAATTACGCTAAACATACTAAGCATCTGAAGACTGTGATAATAATTGGGGTCCAGTGCTGCCTGGTTGTATTTGGAGGGTTGTTTGTTTATTTATTTGTTTATTGGCTTGGGTTTTGCTAAGGGAAAAAAAAAAAAAGTAAAAGAGAATGAAAAAGGCTGCTAAAAATGCAAAAGGGGGAAGCCCCATCAAGGAAGGTAAAGAACAGAAAGTTGTAGGGAAATTGGATAAACTGTTTGGCTCACCGTCAATGCCTAACAAGGGACGATTATCGCTTAAGGGGAATAATGAGGAAAGTCAAGATCTAGTTACAAGGGAGGTGATGGAGGGGAAAGAAATGCAGGAACCACCAGAATGGTTGGGAGAGGTACTTGCAGCCATTAAAAAATGTGACAGTTCAATAGCAGGATTAGCGGTTCAGGTCGGAAGTATTGGTACGGAGATCTCAATTGTTAGAAATGATCTAAATAAATTCAGAGAGCGATTTGAAGAAGCAGAGCAACGTATCAGTAACTTAGAGGATGAAATGAAGGGAGTGAGGAGTGAAGTGAGCACTATGGTTACAGAGAATGCACAATTGAAGGCTAGAATAACAGAAATGGAGGATAGAAATAGAAGAAGTAATTTGCGTATTGTTGGCATCCCAGAGGGACAGGAAGGGAAAAATACTGTGGAATTTGTACAAAAGTGGTTGCTAGAGGTAATAGGGAAAGAACATCTCTCTAGTATGTTTTGCGTAGAGAGAGCGCACAGAATACCTAATAAAGCACCACCTCCTGGTAGTCGCCCTAGGGCAATCATAGTGAAAATACTTTGTTATAGTGATAAGGAAGTAATTTTGAGAAGGGGAAGGGAGATTGAGGATTTAAGGATCAACAACGTGAAAGTAATGATATTTCCCGACTATGCATTTGAAACGCAGAGAAAAAGAATGTCATTTGTGGAAGTTAAAAAATGTTTAAGAGAAAATAAGATCAAATATATGCTAATGTTTCCTGCAAAACTCAAGATCATGCATGATGCAAAGAGTTGGTTTTTTGATACCCCTGGGGAAGTAGTAAAATGGATGGAGGGGAAGGGGTTTAGGTGAGATATTGAGTATTTAGTTTTTGTTTGCCACGGTCCTGCTCTGTTAATGTGCTCCAGTTAAGAGGTAGTGGGGGTGATTCCCCAGACCGAAAAGGGTATGGGGGGTGGGTATTGGGTAGGGGGTAGGGGAGGGGGTGGGGTGGGTGGTGGGGAGATGGGGGGGGGGAAGGGGGGGAAGGGGTCATCTGCAGGTATGGTTTTTTTTTTTTTTTTTTTTTTTTTTTTTTTTGTGTTGTTTGCCCCCAGGTGCTTTAAGAATAGGATAGAATAATGATAAGAGTTATAGCATGGAATATTAGGGGACTGTCAGATAGGGTTAAGAGGGTGGCGATGTTTAACTATTTAAAGGCTTTTTTCCCCGCAATCATCTGTTTAATGGAGACACATTTGGTGGTAGACAACACCAGGGTTTTGACTAAACTCTGGTGTTCATATCAGTACCATGCGGTTTATTCTAATTATGCTAGGGGAGTATCGGTATTGATACATCGCAAGATGGACTGGACTCTGCTAGATCAAAAAATCGATCCAGAAGGGCGTTATGTGTTTCTTCATTGTAAAGTAGAAGGTATAATTTATATTTTAGCATTTATTTACGTTCCACCCCCATTTAAACCAATAGTTTTGGAAAAGTTATTTAAGTATTGTAGGACGAAAGATGATTGTCCGACCCTAGTGATGGGGGATTTTAACATGGTATTGAATGAGAGCCAGGACAGAATACGGAAGGGAACATGGGATGGTGAAAGGGGAAATACACCCCTTCATAGGTTACTAAGAGAACTAGGGTTGATAGATATCTGGAGGGAAAGAAATCCAGGAAAATCTGAATTTACATGTTGGAATAAATCTGCAGGGACAATGTCCAGGATTGACTTGGCGATCTGTAATGGCTTAATGGCACAAAAAATATATAGAGTGGAACACTTGAGTAGATGTATATCTGATCATGCACCTGTATTAGTGGAGTTTGGGAAAAGGATAGTTGGAACACCTAGACAGATTAGAATCAATGCACATTGGTTAAGTTTAATTAAAGAGAAGGAGGGGATAGATAAAGAATTTAAAGATTTATGGGATATAAATTGGGGGTCAGCTTCAGATTTCACAGTATGGGAAACAATGAAATTACTTATTAAAGGGAAATATTTTGGAATTATATGTAAAATGAAAAAGGGTTTCACGGAGGAGGAGAAGAAGTTAAGGGAACAGGTTAGTAGTATGGAATTAGAGTTTAAAAATAGTCGTACGGTGGATTGGGAAAATAGGTTAAAAACTGCACAAAGTGAGTTGGAGTTGTTTCTTCTTGAAAAAGCCAGGAATCAACTATCCTTTACGAAGGAGAGAAGATTTCTGGGAGCAGGTAAACCAAACAAGAGTTTGATGGCACTAATTAAGAATCAGTTGGGGAATAGGGGAATTGTTGCAATTAAGGGGAGGGATGGGAAAGTTATGAATCAGCCATTACAGATTGCCGAGGAGTTTGGAGATTATTTCAGTGCCTTATATACATCTGAGAATAAAAGTAGTTTGGAAAGTTTACAAATCTTCCTAAAAGGTATAGATTTTCCGCAGTTAGAGACGGATTTAAGGGAGAAGTTAGATGCTCCGATAGAAATAGAGGAACTATATGAGGCCCTGGACGGAGTAAAGGGGGGTTCGTCTCCTGGTGGGGACGGTATTCCGTATGAGATGTTTAAAGCGCATAGAGACGTTTTGATATCAGGACTGTATAAAATCATAACAAAATCTATTGAAGTGGGGGAGTTACCTGTTTCTATGGGGGAAGCTATTATAAGTTTAATACCTAAACCCGATAAGGACCTATTAGAGTTGGAATCATTTAGACCGATTTCCCTTCTCAATGCAGACGTGAAGCTATATGCAAAAGTTCTAGCCTTGAGGCTTGGAAAAGTGATTGGTACTCTAGTTCATGAGGACCAAACAGGTTTTGTACCGGGGAGGATGTCTAGGTTCAACATAAGACGGGTATATGAGAACATGCAGTCAGTTAGAGTACCGGAATCCCACTCCATCCTGTCCTTGGACGCGGTTAAGGCGTTTGACAGGGTGGAGTGGGATTATTTATGGGAAATAATGAGAAGATTTGGTATCGGGGATAAGTTTATCAACATGGTGAAGCTGTTATATAAGGATCCAAGAGCAGCAGTTAGTGTAAATGGTGTTTTGTCAAGGTCTTTTAAGCTTAGTAGGGGGACTCGGCAGGGTTGTCCCCTCTCCCCTCTACTCTTCGCCCTAGGGATTGAGCCGTTAGCTATTAAGATAAGATCTGATGTACTTATAGAAGGCTTTGGGGCGAGGAGTGGAGGGGACAGGATTTCATTGTATGCGGATGACCTGCTATTGTTCCTAAAGAACCCTGTAGTGGCGGTTCCGAGAGTTATTGCTATTATTGAAGAGTTGGGGGGATACTCTGGTCTTTTAATTAATTGGAAAAAGTCTGTGTTGATGCCTTTGAATTATGATTTTGAAATGTCATTGGGATCGCTACATGTACTTGGGAAAGATGAGAGTTTCCGTTATCTAGGGATACAAATATCTAGAAATATTGAACATTTCAACTATTTAAATATAAAAAAGGCAGTAAACCTTATGGAGAAAAAGATAAATATCTGGCAGCGTTTGCCTATGTCTAGAGCCGACAGGGTTATTTTGTTAAAATCCGTGGTTCTCCCAGGGCTGCTATATCTGTTTGCGGCGGCTCCGGTTTGGTTAGAAGAGAAAGATGTGAGAAGGATAAGGGTGATCTTTAATGCTCTCATTTGGGGAAGAAGAAGGGTACGGCTAAAACTTGAGAAGCTTTGCCCTCCTTGGGGAAAGGGTGGTATAGGACTTCCAGATATAAAAAAGTATTTTTTGGCATCACAGGTCTATTGGCTTATTAGGTCAGAGCATAATCAACTCTTAAAATGTATAAAAGGGGAAAATTGGGATGAACAAATGGATATTTTCCAGATATTAGAATCTGGTTGTTTAGAGGAGAGGGTATATCAGGAAATGATAATGATTAAGGCTCTTGTTAAAACTTGGGGTGAGTTAAAAAAGTGTTTAAAGTTGGAAAGGGTCTTGGATTTAGCGCCCATTTGGGGAAATTGTAATCTTCCAGAAGTGATGAAAATCGGGAGGTTGAGTTCGTTACAGACAGCAGGGATAAATATAGTAGAGGATATTAGGAGAGGAAAAGAAGGACTCAAACCCTGGGAAGAGGTTAAGTTGGAATTTAATCTGGAACAACGAAGTTGGTTTGATTACTATAGGTTAAAGGACGCCTTAATGACCACTCTGCGTAAGAAGGGCAAGGTTTTTTCTGGTACACATATTCTGGTGGAGAAGTTAAGAACAAATTTAATAAAAAAAAAAGAGCTAAAAACGGTATATGAGTACTTAAATAATGATGGGGAGGAAAGGGTTAGAAATAGGGAAAAATGGCATGAAGAAATTGGATTGTTAGAAGACGACCAATGGTTAGACATAATACGTAATACTAGATTAGTATCAAAGTCTGGTGACCATAGAATAATTCAGTTTAATCTTATTAATCGTATATACTACACCCCTTCATTTCTATACAGAATAAAGAGAAGAAGAGACGATAAATGTCCGAGATGTGGAGTAATGGGAGCTGGCTTTATACATATGCTATGGACCTGTGATGCTTTAAATCAATTCTGGGAGCAAGTAATATCTCAAATTTCAAAAGATGTGAATTATGATTTGGAGCCGGCGCCGGAGTTGGCAGTATTGGGAGATACTACTGGGATTAAAAAAGGGAGGAGAGTAAAGAATAAAATTATTAGAAGTATGTTCTATGCAAGGTTGTTAATAGTTCGAAATTGGATGACATCATTGGTACCAACATTTGGGATGTGGCGTGCATGTAGTGATAAATATGAGAGATGGCATAATATGGGACAATAGTAAGTTAAGTTATTAAATATTTTTTTTTTTTTTTTTTTTTTTCTGCAGATGTGGGGGTGGGAAATGTGGAATGGGGGGGTTGAAATACTATTTTATATGAAGTATAGTGTTTGATAATTGATTTGTTATCTTTGGTGAAAAATGAAAAATAAAGTGAATATAAAAAAAAATAAGGCAAAAGCCAAAAAAAAAAAAAAAAAAAAAAAAAAAAAACAAGCTTAGGTCTGCGGTGCCCAGGGGGGACCCCATCCAGCCCGCACTGAGTTTCATTCCTACCACCTTAGGAAAAAAAGTCATTATTTTGAGGCTTAGAAGTCATTTCTGCAATTCCCATAGAAAATCAACGGCGTCTCTATTCAATTG
Source organism: Dendropsophus ebraccatus (assembly GCF_027789765.1). Taxonomy (NCBI): domain Eukaryota; kingdom Metazoa; phylum Chordata; class Amphibia; order Anura; family Hylidae; genus Dendropsophus; species Dendropsophus ebraccatus. The sequence continues at coordinate 27,989 of NW_027210085.1, read as the reverse complement.
TGTGGAGCGCATATTAGGTGGGTTTTCTCTGCCGGCTTAAGAGATACACGTGAAACTAAAGCTGATCCTGGGTGCCTAGGGTGCCTGTCATCCAATCCGCACTGCATTTCATTTCTAGCACATAGCCAAAAAATCGCCCCATTGACTTACATTGGAGTGCAGAAAAGGTCATTTTTTCTCGGTCCCTTTAAGAGGTAGGAGTTAAACAAGCTTAGGTCTGCGGTGCCCAGGGGGGACCCCATCCAGCCCGCACTGAGTTTCATTCCTACCACCTTAGGAAAAAAAGTCATTATTTTGAGGCTTAGAAGTCATTTCTGCAATTCCCATAGAAAATCAACGGCGTCTCTATTCAATTGTGTGGAGCGCATATCAGGTGGGTTTTCTCTGCCGGCTTAAGAGATACACGTGAAACTAAAGCCGATCCTGGGTGCCTAGGGTGCCTGTCATCCAATCCGCACTGCATTTCATTTCTAGCACATAGCCAAAAAATCGCCCCATTGACTTACATTGGAGTGCAGAAAAGGTCATTTTTTCTCGGTCCCTTTAAGAGGTAGGAGTTAAACAAGCTTAGGTCTGCGGTGCCCAGGGGGGACCCCATCCAGCCCGCACTGAGTTTCATTCCTACCACCTTAGGAAAAAAAGTCATTATTTTGAGGCTTAGAAGTCATTTCTGCAATTCCCATAGAAAATCAACGGCGTCTCTATTCAATTGTGTGGAGCGCATATCAGGTGGGTTTTCTCTGCCGGCTTAAGAGATACACGTGAAACTAAAGCCGATCCTGGGTGCCTAGGATGCCTGTCATCCAATCCGCACTGCATTTCATTTCTAGCACATAGCCAAAAAATCGCCCCATTGACTTACATTGGAGTGCAGAAAAGGTCATTTTTTCTCGGTCCCTTTAAGAGGTAGGAGTTAAACAAGCTTAGGTCTGCGGTGCCCAGGGGGGACCCCATCCAGCCCGCACTGAGTTTCATTCCTACCACCTTAGGAAAAAAAGTCATTATTTTGAGGCTTAGAAGTCATTTCTGCAATTCCCATAGAAAATCAACGGCGTCTCTATTCAATTGTGTGGAGCGCATATCAGGTGGGTTTTCTCTGCCGGCTTAAGAGATACACGTGAAACTAAAGCCGATCCTGGGTGCCTAGGGTGCCTGTCATCCAATCCGCACTGCATTTCATTTCTAGCACATAGCCAAAAAATCGCCCCATTGACTTACATTGGAGTGCAGAAAAGAACATTTTTTCTCGGTCCCTTTAAGAGGTAGGAGTTAAACAAGCTTAGGTCTGCGGTGCCCAGGGGGGACCCCATCCAGCCCGCACTGAGTTTCATTCCTACCACCTTAGGAAAAAAAGTCATTATTTTGAGGCTTAGAAGTCATTTCTGCAATTCCCATAGAAAATCAACGGCGTCTCTATTCAATTGTGTGGAGCACATATCAGGTGGGTTTTCTCTGCCGGCTTAAGAGATACACGTGAAACTAAAGCCGATCCTGGGTGCCTAGGGTGCCTGTCATCCAATCCGCACTGCATTTCATTTCTAGCACATAGCCAAAAAATCGCCCCATTGACTTACATTGGAGTGCAGAAAAGAAAAATTTTTCTCGGTCCCTTTAAGAGGTAGGAGTTAAACAAGCTTAGGTCTGCGGTGCCCAGGGGGGACCCCATCCAGCCCCCACTGAGTTTCATTCCTACCACCTTAGGAAAAAAAGTCATTATTTTGAGGCTTAGAAGTCATTTCTGCAATTCCCATAGAAAATCAATGGCGTCTCTATTCAATTGTGTGGAGCGCATATTAGGTGGGTTTTCTCTGCCGGCTTAAGAGATACACGTGAAACTAAAGCTGATCCTGGGTGCCTAGGGTGCCTGTCATCCAATCCGCACTGCATTTCACTTCTAGCACATAGCCAAAAAAATCGCCCCATTGACTTACATTGGAGTGCAGAAAAGAACATTTTTTCTCGGTCCCTTTAAGAGGTAGGAGTTAAACAAGCTTAGGTCTGCGGTGCCCAGGGGGGACCCCATCCAGCCCGCACTGAGTTTCATTCCTACCACCTTAGGAAAAAAAGTCATTATTTTGAGGCTTAGAAGTCATTTCTGCAATTCCCATAGAAAATCAATGGCGTCTCTATTCAATTGTGTGGAGCGCATATTAGGTGGGTTTTCTCTGCCGGCTTAAGAGATACACGTGAAACTAAAGCTGATCCTGGGTGCCTAGGGTGCCTGTCATCCAATCCGCACTGCATTTCATTTCTAGCACATAGCCAAAAAATCGCCCCATTGACTTACATTGGAGTGCAGAAAAGGTCATTTTTTCTCGGTCCCTTTAAGAGGTAGGAGTTAAACAAGCTTAGGTCTGCGGTGCCCAGGGGGGACCCCATCCAGCCCGCACTGAGTTTCATTCCTACCACCTTAGGAAAAAAAGTCATTATTTTGAGGCTTAGAAGTCATTTCTGCAATTCCCATAGAAAATCAATGGCGTCTCTATTCAATTGTGTGGAGCGCATATTAGGTGGGTTTTCTCTGCCGGCTTAAGAGATACACGTGAAACTAAAGCTGATCCTGGGTGCCTAGGGTGCCTGTCATCCAATCCGCACTGCATTTCATTTCTAGCACATAGCCAAAAAATCGCCCCATTGACTTACATTGGAGTGCAGAAAAGGTCATTTTTTCTCGGTCCCTTTAAGAGGTAGGAGTTAAACAAGCTTAGGTCTGCGGTGCCCAGGGGGGACCCCATCCAGCCCGCACTGAGTTTCATTCCTACCACCTTAGGAAAAAAAGTCATTATTTTGAGGCTTAGAAGTCATTTCTGCAATTCCCATAGAAAATCAACGGCGTCTCTATTCAATTGTGTGGAGCGCATATTAGGTGGGTTTTCTCTGCCGGCTTAAGAGATACACGTGAAACTAAAGCTGATCCTGGGTGCCTAGGGTGCCTGTCATCCAATCCGCACTGCATTTCATTTCTAGCACATAGCCAAAAAATCGCCCCATTGACTTACATTGGAGTGCAGAAAAGGTCATTTTTCTCGGTCCCTTTAAGAGGTAGGAGTTAAACAAGCTTAGGTCTGCGGTGCCCAGGGGGGACCCCATCCAGCCCGCACTGAGTTTCATTCCTACCACCTTAGGAAAAAAAGTCATTATTTTGAGGCTTAGAAGTCATTTCTGCAATTCCCATAGAAAATCAACGGCGTCTCTATTCAATTGTGTGGAGCGCATATCAGGTGGGTTTTCTCTGCCGGCTTAAGAGATACACGTGAAACTAAAGCCGATCCTGGGTGCCTAGGGTGCCTGTCATCCAATCCGCACTGCATTTCATTTCTAGCACATAGCCAAAAAATCGCCCCATTGACTTACATTGGAGTGCAGAAAAGAACATTTTTTCTCGGTCCCTTTAAGAGGTAGGAGTTAAACAAGCTTAGGTCTGCGGTGCCCAGGGGGGACCCCATCCAGCCCGCACTGAGTTTCATTCCTACCACCTTAGGAAAAAAAGTCATTATTTTGAGGCTTAGAAGTCATTTCTGCAATTCCCATAGAAAATCAACGGCGTCTCTATTCAATTGTGTGGAGCGCATATCAGGTGGGTTTTCTCTGCCGGCTTAAGAGATACACGTGAAACTAAAGCCGATCCTGGGTGCCTAGGGTGCCTGTCATCCAATCCGCACTGCATTTCATTTCTAGCACATAGCCAAAAAATCGCCCCATTGACTTACATTGGAGTGCAGAAAAGAAAAATTTTTCTCGGTCCCTTTAAGAGGTAGGAGTTAAACAAGCTTAGGTCTGCGGTGCCCAGGGGGGACCCCATCCAGCCCGCACTGAGTTTCATTCCTACCACCTTAGGAAAAAAAGTCATTATTTTGAGGCTTAGAAGTCATTTCTGCAATTCCCATAGAAAATCAATGGCGTCTCTATTCAATTGTGTGGAGCGCATATTAGGTGGGTTTTCTCTGCCGGCTTAAGAGATACACGTGAAACTAAAGCTGATCCTGGGTGCCTAGGGTGCCTGTCATCCAATCCGCACTGCATTTCACTTCTAGCACATAGCCAAAAAATCGCCCCATTGACTTACATTGGAGTGCAGAAAAGGTCATTTTTTCTCGGTCCCTTTAAGAGGTAGGAGTTAAACAAGCTTAGGTCTGCGGTGCCCAGGGGGGACCCCATCCAGCCCGCACTGAGTTTCATTCCTACCACCTTAGGAAAAAAAGTCATTATTTTGAGGCTTAGAAGTCATTTCTGCAATTCCCATAGAAAATCAATGGCGTCTCTATTCAATTGTGTGGAGCGCATATTAGGTGGGTTTTCTCTGCCGGCTTAAGAGATACACGTGAAACTAAAGCTGATCCTGGGTGCCTAGGGTGCCTGTCATCCAATCCGCACTGCATTTCATTTCTAGCACATAGCCAAAAAATCGCCCCATTGACTTACATTGGAGTGCAGAAAAGGTCATTTTTTCTCGGTCCCTTTAAGAGGTAGGAGTTAAACAAGCTTAGGTCTGCGGTGCCCAGGGGGGACCCCATCCAGCCCGCACTGAGTTTCATTCCTACCACCTTAGGAAAAAAAGTCATTATTTTGAGGCTTAGAAGTCAATTCTGCAATTCCCATAGAAAATCAACGGCGTCTCTATTCAATTGTGTGGAGCGCATATTAGGTGGGTTTTCTCTGCCGGCTTAAGAGATACACGTGAAACTAAAGCTGATCCTGGGTGCCTAGGGTGCCTGTCATCCAATCCGCACTGCATTTCATTTCTAGCACATAGCCAAAAAATCGCCCCATTGACTTACATTGGAGTGCAGAAAAGGTCATTTTTTCTCGGTCCCTTTAAGAGGTAGGAGTTAAACAAGCTTAGGTCTGCGGTGCCCAGGGGGGACCCCATCCAGCCCGCACTGAGTTTCATTCCTACCACCTTAGGAAAAAAAGTCATTATTTTGAGGCTTAGAAGTCATTTCTGCAATTCCCATAGAAAATCAACGGCGTCTCTATTCAATTGTGTGGAGCGCATATCAGGTGGGTTTTCTCTGCCGGCTTAAGAGATACACGTGAAACTAAAGCCGATCCTGGGTGCCTAGGGTGCCTGTCATCCAATCCGCACTGCATTTCATTTCTAGCACATAGCCAAAAAATCGCCCCATTGACTTACATTGGAGTGCAGAAAAGGTCATTTTTTCTCGGTCCCTTTAAGAGGTAGGAGTTAAACAAGCTTAGGTCTGCGGTGCCCAGGGGGGACCCCATCCAGCCCGCACTGAGTTTCATTCCTACCACCTTAGGAAAAAAAGTCATTATTTTGAGGCTTAGAAGTCATTTCTGCAATTCCCATAGAAAATCAACGGCGTCTCTATTCAATTGTGTGGAGCGCATATCAGGTGGGTTTTCTCTGCCGGCTTAACCCCTTCCCGCACGAGGACGTAACGGTACGTCCTCGCGCGGGTGCGGGCGTTCAGAGCGGGGCCGCGCGGCGACCCCGCTCTGAACCGCGGGGGTCCCGGGTGCCGCTTGTAGCCCGGGACCGTAGGTATTAGCGGGCACGGTCCGATCGCCGTGCCCGCTAATACAGTAATCAGATGCAGCTGTCAAACATGACAGCTGCATCCGATTACCGGATTCAGCTTATCCCTGGTGTCTAGTGGCGGAGATCGCTCCTCCGGGACGTTGTCCCGGTGGAGCGATCTCCGTTTCTGAAGCCGGCCGGGGACCGCTCCAAGATGGCGCCGTCCCCGGCTCGGCACTCGTTTACTTCCGGCTGCAGCAGCCGAAAGCAAACGAGTGCCTATCTCATGGATCTCTGCAGCATATCTATGCTGCAGAGATCTCTATGAGAGATCAAAGCACTTATACTAGAAGTCCCCCAGGGGGGCTTCTAGTATAAGTGTAAAAGTAAAAAAAAAAGTATTGTTATAAGTAAAAATCCCCCTCCCCTAATAAAAGTCAGAATCACCCCCCTTTTCCCAGGTTATAAATAAAAGTAAATAAATAAACAAATAAATAAACATGTTTGCTATCGCCGCGTGCGTAATCGCCTGAACTATTAATTAATCACATTCCTGATCTCGCACGGTAAACTGCGTCAGCGCAAAAAAATCCCAAAGTGCAAAATTGCGCATTTTTGGTCGCATCAAATCCAGAAAAAATGTAATAAAAAGCGATCAAAAAGTCGTATATGCGCAATCAAGGTACCGATAGAAAGAACACATCATGGCGCAAAAAATGACACCTCACACAGCCCCATAGACCAAAGGATAAAAGCGCTATAAGCCTGGGAATAGAGCGATTTTAAGGGACGTATATTTGTAAACAATGGTTTGAATTTTTTACAGGCCATCAGATACAATATAAGTTATACATGTTATATATCGTTTTAATCGTAACGACTTGAGGAACATATATAACAAGTCAGTTTTACCCCAGGGCGAATGGCGTAAAAACACAGTCCCCCCAAATAAAAGAAATGCGTTTTTTTTTTTCAATTTCACCACACTTTGAATTTTTTTCTGGTTTCGCAGTGTACTTTATGCAAAAATTCAGCCTGTCATTGCAAAGTACAATTAGTGACGCAAAAAATAAGGGCTCATGTGGGTCTCTAGGTGGAAAAATGCAAGTGCTATGGCCTTTTTAACACAAGGAGGAAAAAACGAAAATGCAAAAACGAAAATTAGCCTGGTCCCGAAGGGGTTAAGAGATACACGTGAAACTAAAGCCGATCCTGGGTGCCTAGGATGCCTGTCATCCAATCCGCACTGCATTTCATTTCTAGCACATAGCCAAAAAATCGCCCCATTGACTTACATTGGAGTGCAGAAAAGGTCATTTTTTCTCGGTCCCTTTAAGAGGTAGGAGTTAAACAAGCTTAGGTCTGCGGTGCCCAGGGGGGACCCCATCCAGCCCGCACTGAGTTTCATTCCTACCACCTTAGGAAAAAAAGTCATTATTTTGAGGCTTAGAAGTCATTTCTGCAATTCCCATAGAAAATCAACGGCGTCTCTATTCAATTGTGTGGAGCGCATATCAGGTGGGTTTTCTCTGCCGGCTTAAGAGATACACGTGAAACTAAAGCCGATCCTGGGTGCCTAGGGTGCCTGTCATCCAATCCGCACTGCATTTCATTTCTAGCACATAGCCAAAAAATCGCCCCATTGACTTACATTGGAGTGCAGAAAAGGTCATTTTTTCTCGGTCCCTTTAAGAGGTAGGAGTTAAACAAGCTTAGGTCTGCGGTGCCCAGGGGGGACCCCATCCAGCCCGCACTGAGTTTCATTCCTACCACCTTAGGAAAAAAAGTCATTATTTTGAGGCTTAGAAGTCATTTCTGCAATTCCCATAGAAAATCAACGGCGTCTCTATTCAATTGTGTGGAGCGCATATCAGGTGGGTTTTCTCTGCCGGCTTAAGAGATACACGTGAAACTAAAGCCGATCCTGGGTGCCTAGGGTGCCTGTCATCCAATCCGCACTGCATTTCATTTCTAGCACATAGCCAAAAAATCGCCCCATTGACTTACATTGGAGTGCAGAAAAGAACATTTTTTCTCGGTCCCTTTAAGAGGTAGGAGTTAAACAAGCTTAGGTCTGCGGTGCCCAGGGGGGACCCCATCTAGCCCGCACTGAGTTTCATTCCTACCACCTTAGGAAAAAAAGTCATTATTTTGAGGCTTAGAAGTCATTTCTGCAATTCCCATAGAAAATCAACGGCGTCTCTATTCAATTGTGTGGAGCGCATATCAGGTGGGTTTTCTCTGCCGGCTTAAGAGATACACGTGAAACTAAAGCCGATCCTGGGTGCCTAGGGTGCCTGTCATCCAATCCGCACTGCATTTCATTTCTAGCACATAGCCAAAAAATCGCCCCATTGACTTACATTGGAGTGCAGAAAAGAACATTTTTTCTCGGTCCATTTAAGAGGTAGGAGTTAAACAAGCTTAGGTCTGCGGTGCCCAGGGGGGACCCCATCCAGCCCGCACTGAGTTTCATTCCTACCACCTTAGGAAAAAAAGTCATTATTTTGAGGCTTAGAAGTCATTTCTGCAATTCCCATAGAAAATCAATGGCGTCTCTATTCAATTGTGTGGAGCGCATATTAGGTGGGTTTTCTCTGCCGGCTTAAGAGATACACGTGAAACTAAAGCTGATCCTGGGTGCCTAGGGTGCCTGTCATCCAATCCGCACTGCATTTCATTTCTAGCACATAGCCAAAAAATCGCCCCATTGACTTACATTGGAGTGCAGAAAAGGTCATTTTTTCTCGGTCCCTTTAAGAGGTAGGAGTTAAACAAGCTTAGGTCTGCGGTGCCCAGGGGGGACCCCATCCAGCCCGCACTGAGTTTCATTCCTACCACCTTAGGAAAAAAAGTCATTATTTTGAGGCTTAGAAGTCATTTCTGCAATTCCCATAGAAAATCAATGGCGTCTCTATTCAATTGTGTGGAGCGCATATTAGGTGGGTTTTCTCTGCCGGCTTAAGAGATACACGTGAAACTAAAGCTGATCCTGGGTGCCTAGGGTGCCTGTCATCCAATCCGCACTGCATTTCATTTCTAGCACATAGCCAAAAAATCGCCCCATTGACTTACATTGGAGTGCAGAAAAGGTCATTTTTTCTCGGTCCCTTTAAGAGGTAGGAGTTAAACAAGCTTAGGTAGATTGGATGACAGGCACCCTAGGCACCCAGGATCAGCTTTAGTTTCACGTGTATCTCTTAAGCCGGCAGAGAAAACCCACCTAATATGCGCTCCACACAATTGAATAGAGACGCCATTGATTTTCTATGGGAATTGCAGAAATGACTTCTAAGCCTCAAAATAATGACTTTTTTTCCTAAGGTGGTAGGAATGAAACTCAGTGCGGGCTGGATGGGGTCCCCCCTGGGCACCGCAGACCTAAGCTTGTTTAACTCCTACCTCTTAAAGGGACCGAGAAAAAATGTTCTTTTCTGCACTCCAATGTAAGTCAATGGGGCGATTTTTTGGCTATGTGCTAGAAATGAAATGCAGTGCGGATTGGATGACAGGCACCCTAGGCACCCAGGATCGGCTTTAGTTTCACGTGTATCTCTTAAGCCGGCAGAGAAAACCCACCTGATATGCGCTCCACACAATTGAATAGAGACGCCGTTGATTTTCTATGGGAATTGCAGAAATGACTTCTAAGCCTCAAAATAATGACTTTTTTTCCTAAGGTGGTAGGAATGAAACTCAGTGCGGGCTGGATGGGGTCCCCCCTGGGCACCGCAGACCTAAGCTTGTTTAACTCCTACCTCTTAAAGGGACCGAGAAAAAATGTTCTTTTCTGCACTCCAATGTAAGTCAATGGGGCGATTTTTTGGCTATGTGCTAGAAATGAAATGCAGTGCGGATTGGATGACAGGCACCCTAGGCACCCAGGATCGGCTTTAGTTTCACGTGTATCTCTTAAGCCGGCAGAGAAAACCCACCTGATATGCGCTCCACACAATTGAATAGAGACGCCGTTGATTTTCTATGGGAATTGCAGAAATGACTTCTAAGCCTCAAAATAATGACTTTTTTTCCTAAGGTGGTAGGAATGAAACTCAGTGCGGGCTGGATGGGGTCCCCCCTGGGCACCGCAGACCTAAGCTTGTTTAACTCCTACCTCTTAAAGGGACCGAGAAAAAATGACCTTTTCTGCACTCCAATGTAAGTCAATGGGGCGATTTTTTGGCTATGTGCTAGAAATGAAATGCAGTGCGGATTGGATGACAGGCACCCTAGGCACCCAGGATCGGCTTTAGTTTCACGTGTATCTCTTAAGCCGGCAGAGAAAACCCACCTGATATGCGCTCCACACAATTGAATAGAGACGCCGTTGATTTTCTATGGGAATTGCAGAAATGACTTCTAAGCCTCAAAATAATGACTTTTTTTCCTAAGGTGGTAGGAATGAATGAAACTCAGTGCGGGCTGGATGGGGTCCCCCCTGGGCACCGCAGACCTAAGCTTGTTTAACTCCTACCTCTTAAAGGGACCGAGAAAAAATGTTCTTTTCTGCACTCCAATGTAAGTCAATGGGGCGATTTTTTGGCTATGTGCTAGAAATGAAATGCAGTGCGGATTGGATGACAGGCACCCTAGGCACCCAGGATCGGCTTTAGTTTCACGTGTATCTCTTAAGCCGGCAGAGAAAACCCACCTGATATGCGCTCCACACAATTGAATAGAGACGCCGTTGATTTTCTATGGGAATTGCAGAAATGACTTCTAAGCCTCAAAATAATGACTTTTTTTCCTAAGGTGGTAGGAATGAAACTCAGTGCGGGCTGGATGGGGTCCCCCCTGGGCACCGCAGACCTAAGCTTGTTTAACTCCTACCTCTTAAAGGGACCGAGAAAAAATGACCTTTTCTGCACTCCAATGTAAGTCAATGGGGCGATTTTTTGGCTATGTGCTAGAAATGAAATGCAGTGCGGATTGGATGACAGGCACCCTAGGCACCCAGGATCAGCTTTAGTTTCACGTGTATCTCTTAAGCCGGCAGAGAAAACCCACCTAATATGCGCTCCACACAATTGAATAGAGACGCCATTGATTTTCTATGGGAATTGCAGAAATGACTTCTAAGCCTCAAAATAATGACTTTTTTTCCTAAGGTGGTAGGAATGAAACTCAGTGCGGGCTGGATGGGGTCCCCCCTGGGCACCGCAGACCTAAGCTTGTTTAACTCCTACCTCTTAAAGGGACCGAGAAAAAATGTTCTTTTTTGCACTCCAATGTAAGTCAATGGGGCGATTTTTTGGCTATGTGCTAGAAATGAAATGCAGTGCGGATTGGATGACAGGCACCCTAGGCACCCAGGATCGGCTTTAGTTTCACGTGTATCTCTTAAGCCGGCAGAGAAAACCCACCTGATATGCGCTCCACACAATTGAATAGAGACGCCGTTGATTTTCTATGGGAATTGCAGAAATGACTTCTAAGCCTCAAAATAATGACTTTTTTTCCTAAGGTGGTAGGAATGAAACTCAGTGCGGGCTGGATGGGGTCCCCCCTGGGCACCGCAGACCTAAGCTTGTTTAACTCCTACCTCTTAAAGGGACCGAGAAAAAATGACCTTTTCTGCACTCCAATGTAAGTCAATGGGGCGATTTTTTGGCTATGTGCTAGAAATGAAATGCAGTGCGGATTGGATGACAGGCACCCTAGGCACCCAGGATCAGCTTTAGTTTCACGTGTATCTCTTAAGCCGGCAGAGAAAACCCACCTAATATGCGCTCCACACAATTGAATAGAGACGCCATTGATTTTCTATGGGAATTGCAGAAATGACTTCTAAGCCTCAAAATAATGACTTTTTTTCCTAAGGTGGTAGGAATGAAACTCAGTGCGGGCTGGATGGGGTCCCCCCTGGGCACCGCAGACCTAAGCTTGTTTAACTCCTACCTCTTAAAGGGACCGAGAAAAAATGTTCTTTTCTGCACTCCAATGTAAGTCAATGGGGCGATTTTTTGGCTATGTGCTAGAAATGAAATGCAGTGCGGATTGGATGACAGGCACCCTAGGCACCCAGGATCGGCTTTAGTTTCACGTGTATCTCTTAAGCCGGCAGAGAAAACCCACCTGATATGCGCTCCACACAATTGAATAGAGACGCCGTTGATTTTCTATGGGAATTGCAGAAATGACTTCTAAGCCTCAAAATAATGACTTTTTTTCCTAAGGTGGTAGGAATGAAACTCAGTGCGGGCTGGATGGGGTCCCCCCTGGGCACCGCAGACCTAAGCTTGTTTAACTCCTACCTCTTAAAGGGACCGAGAAAAAATGACCTTTTCTGCACTCCAATGTAAGTCAATGGGGCGATTTTTTGGCTATGTGCTAGAAATGAAATGCAGTGCGGATTGGATGACAGGCACCCTAGGCACCCAGGATCAGCTTTAGTTTCACGTGTATCTCTTAAGCCGGCAGAGAAAACCCACCTAATATGCGCTCCACACAATTGAATAGAGACGCCATTGATTTTCTATGGGAATTGCAGAAATGACTTCTAAGCCTCAAAATAATGACTTTTTTTCCTAAGGTGGTAGGAATGAAACTCAGTGCGGGCTGGATGGGGTCCCCCCTGGGCACCGCAGACCTAAGCTTGTTTAACTCCTACCTCTTAAAGGGACCGAGAAAAAATGTTCTTTTTTGCACTCCAATGTAAGTCAATGGGGCGATTTTTTGGCTATGTGCTAGAAATGAAATGCAGTGCGGATTGGATGACAGGCACCCTAGGCACCCAGGATCGGCTTTAGTTTCACGTGTATCTCTTAAGCCGGCAGAGAAAACCCACCTGATATGCGCTCCACACAATTGAATAGAGACGCCGTTGATTTTCTATGGGAATTGCAGAAATGACTTCTAAGCCTCAAAATAATGACTTTTTTTCCTAAGGTGGTAGGAATGAAACTCAGTGCGGGCTGGATGGGGTCCCCCCTGGGCACCGCAGACCTAAGCTTGTTTAACTCCTACCTCTTAAAGGGACCGAGAAAAAATGTTCTTTTCTGCACTCCAATGTAAGTCAATGGGGCGATTTTTTGGCTATGTGCTAGAAATGAAATGCAGTGCGGATTGGATGACAGGCACCCTAGGCACCCAGGATCGGCTTTAGTTTCACGTGTATCTCTTAAGCCGGCAGAGAAAACCCACCTGATATGCGCTCCACACAATTGAATAGAGACGCCGTTGATTTTCTATGGGAATTGCAGAAATGACTTCTAAGCCTCAAAATAATGACTTTTTTTCCTAAGGTGGTAGGAATGAAACTCAGTGCGGGCTGGATGGGGTCCCCCCTGGGCACCGCAGACCTAAGCTTGTTTAACTCCTACCTCTTAAAGGGACCGAGAAAAAATGACCTTTTCTGCACTCCAATGTAAGTCAATGGGGCGATTTTTTGGCTATGTGCTAGAAATGAAATGCAGTGCGGATTGGATGACAGGCATCCTAGGCACCCAGGATCGGCTTTAGTTTCACGTGTATCTCTTAAGCCGGCAGAGAAAACCCACCTGATATGCGCTCCACACAATTGAATAGAGACGCCGTTGATTTTCTATGGGAATTGCAGAAATGACTTCTAAGCCTCAAAATAATGACTTTTTTTCCTAAGGTGGTAGGAATGAAACTCAGTGCGGGCTGGATGGGGTCCCCCCTGGGCACCGCAGACCTAAGCTTGTTTAACTCCTACCTCTTAAAGGGACCGAGAAAAAATGACCTTTTCTGCACTCCAATGTAAGTCAATGGGGCGATTTTTTGGCTATGTGCTAGAAATGAAATGCAGTGCGGATTGGATGACAGGCACCCTAGGCACCCAGGATCAGCTTTAGTTTCACGTGTATCTCTTAAGCCGGCAGAGAAAACCCACCTAATATGCGCTCCACACAATTGAATAGAGACGCCATTGATTTTCTATGGGAATTGCAGAAATGACTTCTAAGCCTCAAAATAATGACTTTTTTTCCTAAGGTGGTAGGAATGAAACTCAGTGCGGGCTGGATGGGGTCCCCCCTGGGCACCGCAGACCTAAGCTTGTTTAACTCCTACCTCTTAAAGGGACCGAGAAAAAATGTTCTTTTCTGCACTCCAATGTAAGTCAATGGGGCGATTTTTTTGGCTATGTGCTAGAAATGAAATGCAGTGCGGATTGGATGACAGGCACCCTAGGCACCCAGGATCGGCTTTAGTTTCACGTGTATCTCTTAAGCCGGCAGAGAAAACCCACCTGATATGCGCTCCACACAATTGAATAGAGACGCCGTTGATTTTCTATGGGAATTGCAGAAATGACTTCTAAGCCTCAAAATAATGACTTTTTTTCCTAAGGTGGTAGGAATGAAACTCAGTGCGGGCTGGATGGGGTCCCCCCTGGGCACCGCAGACCTAAGCTTGTTTAACTCCTACCTCTTAAAGGGACCGAGAAAAAATGACCTTTTCTGCACTCCAATGTAAGTCAATGGGGCGATTTTTTGGCTATGTGCTAGAAATGAAATGCAGTGCGGATTGGATGACAGGCACCCTAGGCACCCAGGATCAGCTTTAGTTTCACGTGTATCTCTTAAGCCGGCAGAGAAAACCCACCTAATATGCGCTCCACACAATTGAATAGAGACGCCATTGATTTTCTATGGGAATTGCAGAAATGACTTCTAAGCCTCAAAATAATGACTTTTTTTCCTAAGGTGGTAGGAATGAAACTCAGTGCGGGCTGGATGGGGTCCCCCCTGGGCACCGCAGACCTAAGCTTGTTTAACTCCTACCTCTTAAAGGGACCGAGAAAAAATGTTCTTTTCTGCACTCCAATGTAAGTCAATGGGGCGATTTTTTGGCTATGTGCTAGAAATGAAATGCAGTGCGGATTGGATGACAGGCACCCTAGGCACCCAGGATCGGCTTTAGTTTCACGTGTATCTCTTAAGCCGGCAGAGAAAACCCACCTGATATGCGCTCCACACAATTGAATAGAGACGCCGTTGATTTTCTATGGGAATTGCAGAAATGACTTCTAAGCCTCAAAATAATGACTTTTTTTCCTAAGGTGGTAGGAATGAAACTCAGTGCGGGCTGGATGGGGTCCCCCCTGGGCACCGCAGACCTAAGCTTGTTTAACTCCTACCTCTTAAAGGGACCGAGAAAAAATGACCTTTTCTGCACTCCAATGTAAGTCAATGGGGCGATTTTTTGGCTATGTGCTAGAAATGAAATGCAGTGCGGATTGGATGACAGGCACCCTAGGCACCCAGGATCGGCTTTAGTTTCACGTGTATCTCTTAAGCCGGCAGAGAAAACCCACCTGATATGCGCTCCACACAATTGAATAGAGACGCCGTTGATTTTCTATGGGAATTGCAGAAATGACTTCTAAGCCTCAAAATAATGACTTTTTTTCCTAAGGTGGTAGGAATGAAACTCAGTGCGGGCTGGATGGGGTCCCCCCTGGGCACCGCAGACCTAAGCTTGTTTAACTCCTACCTCTTAAAGGGACCGAGAAAAAATGACCTTTTCTGCACTCCAATGTAAGTCAATGGGGCGATTTTTTGGCTATGTGCTAGAAATGAAATGCAGTGCGGATTGGATGACAGGCACCCTAGGCACCCAGGATAAGCTTCAGTTTCACGTGTATCTCTTAAGCCGGCAGAGAAAACCCACCTAATATGCGCTCCACACAATTGAATAGAGACGCCGTTGATTTTCTATGGGAATTGCAGAAATGACTTCTAAGCCTCAAAATAATGACTTTTTTTCCTAAGGTGGTAGGAATGAAACTCAGTGCGGGCTGGATGGGGTCCCCCCTGGGCACCGCAGACCTAAGCTTGTTTAACTCCTACCTCTTAAAGGGACCGAGAAAAAATGACCTTTTCTGCACTCCAATGTAAGTCAATGGGGCGATTTTTTGGCTATGTGCTAGAAATGAAATGCAGTGCGGATTGGATGACAGGCACCCTAGGCACCCAGGATCAGCTTTAGTTTCACGTGTATCTCTTAAGCCGGCAGAGAAAACCCACCTAATATGCGCTCCACACAATTGAATAGAGACGCCATTGATTTTCTATGGGAATTGCAGAAATGACTTCTAAGCCTCAAAATAATGACTTTTTTTCCTAAGGTGGTAGGAATGAAACTCAGTGCGGGCTGGATGGGGTCCCCCCTGGGCACCGCAGACCTAAGCTTGTTTAACTCCTACCTCTTAAAGGGACCGAGAAAAAATGACCTTTTCTGCACTCCAATGTAAGTCAATGGGGCGATTTTTTGGCTATGTGCTAGAAATGAAATGCAGTGCGGATTGGATGACAGGCACCCTAGGCACCCAGGATCAGCTTTAGTTTCACGTGTATCTCTTAAGCCGGCAGAGAAAACCAACCTAATATGCGCTCCACACAATTGAATAGAGACGCCATTGATTTTCTATGGGAATTGCAGAAATGACTTCTAAGCCTCAAAATAATGACTTTTTTTTTCCTAAGGTGGTAGGAATGAAACTCAGTGCGGGCTGGATGCGGTCCCCCCTGGGCACCGCAGACCTAAGCTTGTTTAACTCCTACCTCTTAAAGGGACCGAGAAAAAATGTTCTTTTCTGCACTCCAATGTAAGTCAATGGGGCGATTTTTTGGCTATGTGCTAGAAGTGAAATGCAGTGCGGATTGGATGACAGGCACCCTAGGCACCCAGGATCAGCTTTAGTTTCACGTGTATCTCTTAAGCCGGCAGAGAAAACCCACCTAATATGCGCTCCACACAATTGAATAGAGACGCCATTGATTTTCTATGGGAATTGCAGAAATGACTTCTAAGCCTCAAAATAATGACTTTTTTTCCTAAGGTGGTAGGAATGAAACTCAGTGCGGGCTGGATGGGGTCCCCCCTGGGCACCGCAGACCTAAGCTTGTTTAACTCCTACCTCTTAAAGGGACCGAGAAAAATTTTCTTTTCTGCACTCCAATGTAAGTCAATGGGGCGATTTTTTGGCTATGTGCTAGAAATGAAATGCAGTGCGGATTGGATGACAGGCACCCTAGGCACCCAGGATCAGCTTTAGTTTCACGTGTATCTCTTAAGCCGGCAGAGAAAACCCACCTAATATGCGCTCCACACAATTGAATAGAGACGCCATTGATTTTCTATGGGAATTGCAGAAATGACTTCTAAGCCTCAAAATAATGACTTTTTTTCCTAAGGTGGTAGGAATGAAACTCAGTGCGGGCTGGATGGGGTCCCCCCTGGGCACCGCAGACCTAAGCTTGTTTAACTCCTACCTCTTAAAGGGACCGAGAAAAAATGTTCTTTTCTGCACTCCAATGTAAGTCAATGGGGCGATTTTTTGGCTATGTGCTAGAAATGAAATGCAGTGCGGATTGGATGACAGGCACCCTAGGCACCCAGGATCAGCTTTAGTTTCACGTGTATCTCTTAAGCCGGCAGAGAAAACCCACCTAATATGCGCTCCACACAATTGAATAGAGACGCCATTGATTTTCTATGGGAATTGCAGAAATGACTTCTAAGCCTCAAAATAATGACTTTTTTTCCTAAGGTGGTAGGAATGAAACTCAGTGCGGGCTGGATGGGGTCCCCCCTGGGCACCGCAGACCTAAGCTTGTTTAACTCCTACCTCTTAAAGGGACCGAGAAAAAATGTTCTTTTCTGCACTCCAATGTAAGTCAATGGGGCGATTTTTTGGCTATGTGCTAGAAATGAAATGCAGTGCGGATTGGATGACAGGCACCCTAGGCACCCAGGATCGGCTTTAGTTTCACGTGTATCTCTTAAGCCGGCAGAGAAAACCCACCTGATATGCGCTCCACACAATTGAATAGAGACGCCGTTGATTTTCTATGGGAATTGCAGAAATGACTTCTAAGCCTCAAAATAATGACTTTTTTTCCTAAGGTGGTAGGAATGAAACTCAGTGCGGGCTGGATGGGGTCCCCCCTGGGCACCGCAGACCTAAGCTTGTTTAACTCCTACCTCTTAAAGGGACCGAGAAAAAATGACCTTTTCTGCACTCCAATGTAAGTCAATGGGGCGATTTTTTGGCTATGTGCTAGAAATGAAATGCAGTGCGGATTGGATGACAGGCACCCTAGGCACCCAGGATCAGCTTTAGTTTCACGTGTATCTCTTAAGCCGGCAGAGAAAACCCACCTAATATGCGCTCCACACAATTGAATAGAGACGCCATTGATTTTCTATGGGAATTGCAGAAATGACTTCTAAGCCTCAAAATAATGACTTTTTTTCCTAAGGTGGTAGGAATGAAACTCAGTGCGGGCTGGATGGGGTCCCCCCTGGGCACCGCAGACCTAAGCTTGTTTAACTCCTACCTCTTAAAGGGACCGAGAAAAAATGACCTTTTCTGCACTCCAATGTAAGTCAATGGGGCGATTTTTTGGCTATGTGCTAGAAATGAAATGCAGTGCGGATTGGATGACAGGCATCCTAGGCACCCAGGATCGGCTTTAGTTTCACGTGTATCTCTTAAGCCGGCAGAGAAAACCCACCTGATATGCGCTCCACACAATTGAATAGAGACGCCGTTGATTTTCTATGGGAATTGCAGAAATGACTTCTAAGCCTCAAAATAATGACTTTTTTTCCTAAGGTGGTAGGAATGAAACTCAGTGCGGGCTGGATGGGGTCCCCCCTGGGCACCGCAGACCTAAGCTTGTTTAACTCCTACCTCTTAAAGGGACCGAGAAAAAATGACCTTTTCTGCACTCCAATGTAAGTCAATGGGGCGATTTTTTTGGCTATGTGCTAGAAATGAAATGCAGTGCGGATTGGATGACAGGCACCCTAGGCACCCAGGATCGGCTTTAGTTTCACGTGTATCTCTTAAGCCGGCAGAGAAAACCCACCTGATATGCGCTCCACACAATTGAATAGAGACGCCGTTGATTTTCTATGGGAATTGCAGAAATGACTTCTAAGCCTCAAAATAATGACTTTTTTTCCTAAGGTGGTAGGAATGAAACTCAGTGCGGGCTGGATGGGGTCCCCCCTGGGCACCGCAGACCTAAGCTTGTTTAACTCCTACCTCTTAAAGGGACCGAGAAAAAATGACCTTTTCTGCACTCCAATGTAAGTCAATGGGGCGATTTTTTGGCTATGTGCTAGAAATGAAATTCAGTGCGGATTGGATGACAGGCACCCTAGGCACCCAGGATCGGCTTTAGTTTCACGTGTATCTCTTAAGCCGGCAGAGAAAACCCACCTGATATGCGCTCCACACAATTGAATAGAGACGCCGTTGATTTTCTATGGGAATTGCAGAAATGACTTCTAAGCCTCAAAATAATGACTTTTTTTCCTAAGGTGGTAGGAATGAAACTCAGTGCGGGCTGGATGGGGTCCCCCCTGGGCACCGCAGACCTAAGCTTGTTTAACTCCTACCTCTTAAAGGGACCGAGAAAAAATGACCTTTTCTGCACTCCAATGTAAGTCAATGGGGCGATTTTTTGGCTATGTGCTAGAAATGAAATTCAGTGCGGATTGGATGACAGGCACCCTAGGCACCCAGGATCGGCTTTAGTTTCACGTGTATCTCTTAAGCCGGCAGAGAAAACCCACCTGATATGCGCTCCACACAATTGAATAGAGACGCCGTTGATTTTCTATGGGAATTGCAGAAATGACTTCTAAGCCTCAAAATAATGACTTTTTTTCCTAAGGTGGTAGGAATGAAACTCAGTGCGGGCTGGATGGGGTCCCCCCTGGGCACCGCAGACCTAAGCTTGTTTAACTCCTACCTCTTAAAGGGACCGAGAAAAAATGACCTTTTCTGCACTCCAATGTAAGTCAATGGGGCGATTTTTTGGCTATGTGCTAGAAATGAAATTCAGTGCGGATTGGATGACAGGCACCCTAGGCACCCAGGATCGGCTTTAGTTTCACGTGTATCTCTTAAGCCGGCAGAGAAAACCCACCTGATATGCGCTCCACACAAGTGAATAGAGACGCCGTTGATTTTCTATGGGAATTGCAGAAATGACTTCTAAGCCTCAAAATAATGACTTTTTTTCCTAAGGTGGTAGGAATGAAACTCAGTGCGGGCTGGATGGGGTCCCCCCTGGGCACCGCAGACCTAAGCTTGTTTAACTCCTACCTCTTAAAGGGACCGAGAAAAAATGACCTTTTCTGCACTCCCATGTAAGTCAATGGGGCGATTTTTTGGCTATGTGCTAGAAATGAAATTCAGTGCGGATTGGATGACAGGCACCCTAGGCACCCAGGATCGGCTTTAGTTTCACGTGTATCTCTTAAGCCGGCAGAGAAAACCCACCTGATATGCGCTCCACACAATTGAATAGAGACGCCGTTGATTTTCTATGGGAATTGCAGAAATGACTTCTAAGCCTCAAAATAATGACTTTTTTTCCTAAGGTGGTAGGAATGAAACTCAGTGCGGGCTGGATGGGGTCCCCCCTGGGCACCGCAGACCTAAGCTTGTTTAACTCCTACCTCTTAAAGGGACCGAGAAAAAATGACCTTTTCTGCACTCCAATGTAAGTCAATGGGGCGATTTTTTGGCTATGTGCTAGAAATGAAATTCAGTGCGGATTGGATGACAGGCACCCTAGGCACCCAGGATCGGCTTTAGTTTCACGTGTATCTCTTAAGCCGGCAGAGAAAACCCACCTGATATGCGCTCCACACAATTGAATAGAGACGCCGTTGATTTTCTATGGGAATTGCAGAAATGACTTCTAAGCCTCAAAATAATGACTTTTTTTCCTAAGGTGGTAGGAATGAAACTCAGTGCGGGCTGGATGGGGTCCCCCCTGGGCACCGCAGACCTAAGCTTGTTTAACTCCTACCTCTTAAAGGGACCGAGAAAAAATGACCTTTTCTGCACTCCAATGTAAGTCAATGGGGCGATTTTTTGGCTATGTGCTAGAAATGAAATTCAGTGCGGATTGGATGACAGGCACCCTAGGCACCCAGGATCGGCTTTAGTTTCACGTGTATCTCTTAAGCCGGCAGAGAAAACCCACCTGATATGCGCTCCACACAATTGAATAGAGACGCCGTTGATTTTCTATGGGAATTGCAGAAATGACTTCTAAGCCTCAAAATAATGACTTTTTTTCCTAAGGTGGTAGGAATGAAACTCAGTGCGGGCTGGATGGGGTCCCCCCTGGGCACCGCAGACCTAAGCTTGTTTAACTCCTACCTCTTAAAGGGACCGAGAAAAAATGACCTTTTCTGCACTCCAATGTAAGTCAATGGGGCGATTTTTTGGCTATGTGCTAGAAATGAAATTCAGTGCGGATTGGATGACAGGCACCCTAGGCACCCAGGATCGGCTTTAGTTTCACGTGTATCTCTTAAGCCGGCAGAGAAAACCCACCTGATATGCGCTCCACACAATTGAATAGAGACGCCGTTGATTTTCTATGGGAATTGCAGAAATGACTTCTAAGCCTCAAAATAATGACTTTTTTTCCTAAGGTGGTAGGAATGAAACTCAGTGCGGGCTGGATGGGGTCCCCCCTGGGCACCGCAGACCTAAGCTTGTTTAACTCCTACCTCTTAAAGGGACCGAGAAAAAATGACCTTTTCTGCACTCCAATGTAAGTCAATGGGGCGATTTTTTGGCTATGTGCTAGAAATGAAATTCAGTGCGGATTGGATGACAGGCACCCTAGGCACCCAGGATCGGCTTTAGTTTCACGTGTATCTCTTAAGCCGGCAGAGAAAACCCACCTGATATGCGCTCCACACAATTGAATAGAGACGCCGTTGATTTTCTATGGGAATTGCAGAAATGACTTCTAAGCCTCAAAATAATGACTTTTTTTCCTAAGGTGGTAGGAATGAAACTCAGTGCGGGCTGGATGGGGTCCCCCCTGGGCACCGCAGACCTAAGCTTGTTTAACTCCTACCTCTTAAAGGGACCGAGAAAAAATGACCTTTTCTGCACTCCAATGTAAGTCAATGGGGCGATTTTTTGGCTATGTGCTAGAAATGAAATTCAGTGCGGATTGGATGACAGGCACCCTAGGCACCCAGGATCGGCTTTAGTTTCACGTGTATCTCTTAAGCCGGCAGAGAAAACCCACCTGATATGCGCTCCACACAATTGAATAGAGACGCCGTTGATTTTCTATGGGAATTGCAGAAATGACTTCTAAGCCTCAAAATAATGACTTTTTTTCCTAAGGTGGTAGGAATGAAACTCAGTGCGGGCTGGATGGGGTCCCCCCTGGGCACCGCAGACCTAAGCTTGTTTAACTCCTACCTCTTAAAGGGACCGAGAAAAAATGACCTTTTCTGCACTCCAATGTAAGTCAATGGGGCGATTTTTTGGCTATGTGCTAGAAATGAAATTCAGTGCGGATTGGATGACAGGCACCCTAGGCACCCAGGATCGGCTTTAGTTTCACGTGTATCTCTTAAGCCGGCAGAGAAAACCCACCTGATATGCGCTCCACACAATTGAATAGAGACGCCGTTGATTTTCTATGGGAATTGCAGAAATGACTTCTAAGCCTCAAAATAATGACTTTTTTTCCTAAGGTGGTAGGAATGAAACTCAGTGCGGGCTGGATGGGGTCCCCCCTGGGCACCGCAGACCTAAGCTTGTTTAACTCCTACCTCTTAAAGGGACCGAGAAAAAATGACCTTTTCTGCACTCCAATGTAAGTCAATGGGGCGATTTTTTGGCTATGTGCTAGAAATGAAATTCAGTGCGGATTGGATGACAGGCACCCTAGGCACCCAGGATCGGCTTTAGTTTCACGTGTATCTCTTAAGCCGGCAGAGAAAACCCACCTGATATGCGCTCCACACAATTGAATAGAGACGCCGTTGATTTTCTATGGGAATTGCAGAAATGACTTCTAAGCCTCAAAATAATGACTTTTTTTCCTAAGGTGGTAGGAATGAAACTCAGTGCGGGCTGGATGGGGTCCCCCCTGGGCACCGCAGACCTAAGCTTGTTTAACTCCTACCTCTTAAAGGGACCGAGAAAAAATGACCTTTTCTGCACTCCAATGTAAGTCAATGGGGCGATTTTTTGGCTATGTGCTAGAAATGAAATTCAGTGCGGATTGGATGACAGGCACCCTAGGCACCCAGGATCGGCTTTAGTTTCACGTGTATCTCTTAAGCCGGCAGAGAAAACCCACCTGATATGCGCTCCACACAATTGAATAGAGACGCCGTTGATTTTCTATGGGAATTGCAGAAATGACTTCTAAGCCTCAAAATAATGACTTTTTTTCCTAAGGTGGTAGGAATGAAACTCAGTGCGGGCTGGATGGGGTCCCCCCCTGGGCACCGCAGACCTAAGCTTGTTTAACTCCTACCTCTTAAAGGGACCGAGAAAAAATGACCTTTTCTGCACTCCAATGTAAGTCAATGGGGCGATTTTTTGGCTATGTGCTAGAAATGAAATTCAGTGCGGATTGGATGACAGGCACCCTAGGCACCCAGGATCGGCTTTAGTTTCACGTGTATCTCTTAAGCCGGCAGAGAAAACCACCTGATATGCGCGCCACACAATTGAATTAGAGACGCCGTTGATTTTCTATGGGAATTGCAGAAATGACTTCTAAGCCTCAAAATAATGACTTTTTTTTCCTAAGGTGGTAGGAATGAAACTCAGTGCGGGCTGGATGGGGTCCCCCCTGGGCACCGCAGACCTAAGCTTGTTTAACTCCTACCTCTTAAAGGGACCGAGAAAAATGACCTTTTCTGCACTCCAATGTAAGTCAATGGGGCGATTTTTTTGGCTATGTGCTAGAAATGAAATTCAGTGCGGATTGGATGACAGGCACCCTAGGCACCCAGGATCGGCTTTAGTTTCACGTGTATCTCTTAAGCCGGCAGAGAAAACCCACCTGATATGCGCTCCACACAATTGAATTAGAGACGCCGTTGATTTTCTATGGGAATTGCAGAAATGACTTCTAAGCCTCAAATAATGACTTTTTTTCCTAAGGTGGTAGGAATGAAACTCAGTGCGGGCTGGATGGGGTCCCCCCTGGGCACCGCAGACCTAAGCTTGTTTAACTCCTACCTCTTAAAGGGACCTAGAAAAAAATGACCTTTTCTGCACTCCAATGTAAGTCAATGGGGCGATTTTTTGGCTATGTGCTAGAAATGAAATTCAGTGCGGATTGGTGGACAGGCACCCTAGGCACCCAGGATCGGCTTTAGTTTCACGTGTATCTCTTAAGCCGGCAGAGAAAACCCACCTGATATGCGCTCCACACAATTGAATAGAGACGCCAGTTGATTTTCTATGGGAATTGCAGAAATGACTTCTAAGCCTCAAAATAATGACTTTTTTTCCTAAGGTGGTAGGAATGAAACTCAGTGCGGGCTGGATGGGGTCCCCCCTGGGCCACCGCAGAACTAAGCTTGTTTAACTCCTACCTCTTAAAGGGACCGAGAAAAAATGACCTTTTCTGCACTCCAATGTAAGTCAATGGGGCGATTTTTTGGCTATGTGCTAGAAATGAAATTCAGTGCGGATTGGATGACAGGCACCCTAGGCACCAGGATCGGCTTTAGTTTCACGTGTATCTCTTAAGCCGGCAGAGAAAACCCACCTGATATGCGCTCCACACAATTGAATAGAGACGCCGTTGATTTTCTATGGGAATTGCAGAAATGACTTCTAAGCCTCAAAATAATGACTTTTTTTCCTAAGGTGGTAGGAATGAAACTCAGTGTGGGCTGGATGGGGTCCCCCCTGGGCACCGCAGACCTAAGCTTGTTTAACTCCTACCTCTTAAAGGGACCGAGAAAAAATGACCTTTTCTGCACTCCAATGTAAGTCAATGGGGCGATTTTTTGGCTATGTGCTAGAAATGAAATTCAGTGCGGATTGGATGACAGGCACCCTAGGCACCCAGGATCGGCTTTAGTTTCACGTGTATCTCTTAAGCCGGCAGAGAAAACCCACCTGATATGCGCTCCACACAATTGAATTAGAGACGCCGTTGATTTCTATGGGAATTGCAGAAATGACTTCTAAGCCTCAAAATAATGACTTTTTTTCCTAAGGTGGTAGGAATGAAACTCAGTGCGGGCTGGATGGGGTCCCCCCTGGGCACCGCAGACCTAAGCTTGTTTAACTCCTACCTCTTAAAGGGACCGAGAAAAAATGACCTTTTCTGCACTCCAATGTAAGTCAATGGGGCGATTTTTTGGCTATGTGCTAGAAATGAAATTCAGTGCGGATTGGATGACAGGCACCCTAGGCACCCAGGATCGGCTTTAGTTTCATGTGTATCTCTTAAGCCGGCAGAGAAAACCCACCTGATATGCGCTCCACACAATTGAATAGAGACGCCGTTGATTTTCTATGGGAATTGCAGAAATGACTTCTAAGCCTCAAAATAATGACTTTTTTTCCTAAGGTGGTAGGAATGAACTCAGTGCGGGCTGGATGGGGTCCCCCCTGGGCACCGCAGACCTAAGCTTGTTTAACTCCTACCTCTTAAAGGGACCGAGAAAAAATGACCTTTTCTGCACTCCAATGTAAGTCAATGGGGCGATTTTTTGGCTATGTGCTAGAAATGAAATTCAGTGCGGATTGGATGACAGGCACCCTAGGCACCCAGGATCGGCTTTAGTTTCACGTGTATCTCTTAAGCCGGCAGAGAAAACCCACCTGATATGCGCTCCACACAATTGAATAGAGACGCCGTTGATTTTCTATGGGAATTGCAGAAATGACTTCTAAGCCTCAAAATAATGACTTTTTTTCCTAAGGTGGTAGGAATGAAACTCAGTGCGGGCTGGATGGGGTCCCCCCCTGGGCACCGCAGACCTAAGCTTGTTTAACTCCTACCTCTTAAAGGGACCGAGAAAAAATGACCTTTTCTGCACTCCAATGTAAGTCAATGGGGCGATTTTTTGGCTATGTGCTAGAAATGAAATGCAGTGCGGATTGGATGACAGGCACCCTAGGCACCCAGGATCGGCTTTAGTTTCACGTGTATCTCTTAAGCCGGCAGAGAAAACCCACCTGATATGCGCTCCACACAATTGAATAGAGACGCCGTTGATTTTCTATGGGAATTGCAGAAATGACTTCTAAGCCTCAAAATAATGACTTTTTTTCCTAAGGTGGTAGGAATGAAACTCAGTGCGGGCTGGATGGGGTCCCCCCGTGGCACCGCAGACCTAAGCTTGTTTAACTCCTACCTCTTAAAGGGACCGAGAAAAAATGACCCTTTTCTGCACTCCAATGTAAGTCAATGGGGCGATTTTTTGGCTATGTGCTAGAAATGAAATTCAGTGCGGATTGGATGACAGGCACCCTAGGCACCCAGGATCGGCTTTAGTTTCACGTGTATCTCTTAAGCCGGCAGAGAAAACCCACCTGATATGCGCTCCACACAATTGAATAGAGACGCCGTTGATTTTCTATGGGAATTGCAGAAATGACTTCTAAGCCTCAAAATAATGACTTTTTTTCCTAAGGTGGTAGGAATGAAACTCAGTGCGGGCTGGATGGGGTCCCCCCTGGGCACCGCAGACCTAAGCTTGTTTAACTCCTACCTCTTAAAGGGACCGAGAAAAAATGACCTTTTCTGCACTCCAATGTAAGTCAATGGGGCGATTTTTTGGCTATGTGCTAGAAATGAAATTCAGTGCGGATTGGATGACAGGCACCCTAGGCACCCAGGATCGGCTTTAGTTTCACGTGTATCTCTTAAGCCGGCAGAGAAAACCCACCTGATATGCGCTCCACACAATTGAATAGAGACGCCGTTGATTTTCTATGGGAATTGCAGAAATGACTTCTAAGCCTCAAAATAATGACTTTTTTTCCTAAGGTGGTAGGAATGAAACTCAGTGCGGGCTGGATGGGGTCCCCCCTGGGCACCGCAGACCTAAGCTTGTTTAACTCCTACCTCTTAAAGGGACCGAGAAAAAATGACCTTTTCTGCACTCCAATGTAAGTCAATGGGGCGATTTTTTGGCTATGTGCTAGAAATGAAATGCAGTGCGGATTGGATGA
Source organism: Dendropsophus ebraccatus (assembly GCF_027789765.1). Lineage (NCBI taxonomy): Eukaryota > Metazoa > Chordata > Amphibia > Anura > Hylidae > Dendropsophus > Dendropsophus ebraccatus. The sequence goes on along the minus strand of NW_027210085.1, from coordinate 1,542 downwards.
CAGGCACCCTAGGCACCCAGGATCGGCTTTAGTTTCACGTGTATCTCTTAAGCCGGCAGAGAAAACCCACCTGATATGCGCTCCACACAATTGAATAGAGACGCCGTTGATTTTCTATGGGAATTGCAGAATGACTTCTAAGCCTCAAAATAATGACTTTTTTTCCTAAGGTGGTAGGAATGAAACTCAGTGCGGGCTGGATGGGGTCCCCCCTGGGCACCGCAGACCTAAGCTTGTTTAACTCCTACCTCTTAAAGGGACCGAGAAAAAATGACCTTTTCTGCACTCCAATGTAAGTCAATGGGGCGATTTTTTGGCTATGTGCTAGAAATGAAATTCAGTGCGGATTGGATGACAGGCACCCTAGGCACCCAGGATCGGCTTTAGTTTCACGTGTATCTCTTAAGCCGGCAGAGAAAACCACCTGATATGCGCTCCACACAATTGAATAGAGATGCCGTTGATTTCTATGGGAATTGCAGAAATGACTTCTAAGCCTCAAAATAATGACTTTTTTTCCTAAGGTGGTAGGAATGAAACTCAGTGCGGGCTGGATGGGGTCCCCCCTGGGCACCGCAGACCTAAGCTTGTTTAACTCCTACCTCTTAAAGGGACCGAGAAAAAATGACCTTTTCTGCACTCCAATGTAAGTCAATGGGGCGATTTTTTGGCTATGTGCTAGAAATGAAATGCAGTGCGGATTGGATGACAGGCACCCTAGGCACCCAGGATCGGCTTTAGTTTCACGTGTATCTCTTAAGCCGGCAGAGAAAACCCACCTGATATGCGCTCCACACAATTGAATAGAGACGCCGTTGATTTTCTATGGGAATTGCAGAAATGACTTCTAAGCCTCAAAATAATGACTTTTTTTTCCTAAGGTGGTAGGAATGAAACTCAGTGCGGGCTGGATGGGGTCCCCCCTGGGCACCGCAGACCTAAGCTTGTTTAACTCCTACCTCTTAAAGGGACCGAGAAAAAATGACCTTTTCTGCACTCCAATGTAAGTCAATGGGGCGATTTTTTGGCTATGTGCTAGAAATGAAATTCAGTGCGGAATGGATGACAGGCACCCTAGGCACCCAGGATCGGCTTTAGTTTCACGTGTATCTCTTAAGGCGGCAGAGAAAATCCACCTGATATGCGCTCCACACAATTGAATAGAGACGCCATTGATTTTCTATGGGAATTGCAGAAATGACTTCTAAGCCTCAAAATAATGATTTTTTTCCTAAGGTGGTAGGAATGAAACTCAGTGTGGGCTGGATGGGGTCCCCCCTGGGCACCGCAGACCTAAGCTTGTTTAACTCCTACCTCTTAAAGGGACCGAGAAAAAATGACCTTTTCTGCACTCCAATGTAAGTCAATGGGGCGATTTTTTGGCTATGTGCTAGAAATGAAATTCAGTGCGGATTGGATGACAGGCACCCTAGGCACCCAGGATCGGCTTTAGTTTCACGTGTATCTCTTAAGCCGGCAGAGAAAACCCACCTGATATGCGCTCCACACAATTGAATTAGAGACGCCGTTTGATTCTAATTG